>NW_019416289.1:35059-297300 GCF_000390285.2 Anoplophora glabripennis
GTACAATAAAAAAATATACATTGTAGTTTTTTTTAATTCCTATCTTTATCTGAAAAATAAAAATTCTCGTATATACAAGTCATGTATTTGTTTCGACGGTCTATACACTCTTCTGGTTTATTTACTGATTTTTCTGTGCATGGGTGTTTTCTGATATTAAATTTACTAAACAAATCCTTAAATTTCCTATTAATGATGAAAAGACGTTTCTTCCTATTCTAGTGTAATTCTAGAATTTTTTTATAATGTGTTGTTATCCACTTCATTGATAACATTAATTATTTTCTCCTATGTATCATTTAAATTATTAGATTTTTATTTTTATTTACTTTACCCTTTAAAATTCTCCAGAGAAGGACTCTTTCGGATTATAAAATTATCCGTTTTAAGAAAAATTTACTCAAAAAACGTCCTTTGTGTAAAACTAAAAGGGGTTTATTATAAATCACATATTAAAGTATAGTGGTTTTTTCTTATTAAAATATTTTATGACCAGCTTAGTAAATATTTCATGCTGTCATTACGTTACCTATTGTGGAGGATCCAAATGTAAACAAAAATGTTGTGCAAACTGTCAGAGAAAATACATGTACAGGTATATCAATCCAATTATAAAATTTCATTTTAAAAATTCTCAAGTTTGGTTATAAGTTCCAAAATCTCTTTATTGATACATGGTATATTTAAAGAACTCTTTTTTAAAACAACTAACTTTAGCAATTGATAGAGTACTTGATATTGAACAATGTAAATTATCACCTAATCGAGATACAGGGTGTCGAATTTAATTTATTTTAACATTTTTTCCGAACATCTAAAACACAGCAAGTAATAACGAAACTAAATCTGCTATGTCCTGTGACGACATTATGTCTCTTAAAAAAACGTACCTACAAACAATTCATTATAACTAGCAGTAACGTGGTAGATAGGTGGTCAGCGGCCATTTTTTAAATAGAATTCCTACGCCAACGTTTTCTTTGAAATTGTATGACATTTTTCAATTCGCTGTTCAATTTCAAACCAAAAGCTATTCTTGCAAGATTGATATAAAATTAAAGGATTCTGATTAAATGGCGTCAAACCCTTTTAGTGCAAAAAGAAATTACACAAAAATTTAGTTGTTCAAATAAATCTGGTAGGTTTGGTGGTCAATAGTTGCTAAGGAACTCACAAATAAGTAACGGTTAGTACCATTATCAAATTGTAAGTAAAATGGACAGGCAGAGGAGGTCCTCCATCATAGCCGCAACGGTCACCCGATATTAATCCCGTTGATTACTCTGTCTGGGGTCATATGAAACAGGGATACTCTTTTACAAGGTAGGAACTAGTACAAGAACACTTTAATTTTATGACAATTTTGCAAGAACAGATCATCATTTGAAATTGATCAGCGATTCGGAAAATATAAAAAATATGGCCTATATGGAGGCGTAGAAATTCTTAAATTCATTATAAGAGTGTCTGATTTGGTTTCATTATTACTTGCTGTTTTTTAGATATCACTAAAAAACTACAAAAAAATTGATCGACACCCTATATCTCTTTTCTCTAAAATCGTAAGAAAATCTTCTAAAATTTAAATTTTTATAATTTTTTCTTGATGTAAGATTAAAAGATAAAGGGGATTGAAAGTTATGTGAATATTTCTGTACATAAACTTCGTTAAATAAAGCAAATGCAATTCATAGAACAGGATAACGATCGTCCTGTGCAGACGAGAACTGATATCTAGCGGTCGACGGCACGTGCATTGCGGGTTGGTAATACCCTCAGCACACACGGACGCGGCCGACTTACACAGTTCACTTCGATCCTGCAGGTAATTTAGCCGACCATCATTAGACCATCTATTAATTAGGAGTGCACAGGCGCTCCGCCTTCACGGCGGCTCCCTTATCTCTACACCTCGGGGACGGTACTGTACGGTAATTAAATCGTGAATTGGAACGTTTTGGGTTCAACGCCGAAGATGGAAAATTAGTAAGGATCAGGCTTGGGCTGATAAACTAAGTTTAACAGGACTGTAGTAACATTGGGAACACATACTGACTGAGCTGTTAAAATTTGAATAAAATTTTAAATTACTTTGGATTTGAGGGTTGCTTTCGCTGGACAGCAAGAATAAAACGCTCTCTCAACGGTAATAATAAATAATTTTATTGAAAACTAGTGTATAGAAAACTTGTGTATGAAAAGGCGTGTTGACGGGGTGAGTGTTCGTTGGAGAGTACCCTGTGGTTGAAGTCGGTCGTAGGTAGCTTGGTAGTCGGTGGCAGAAGTCACTGGTCCTGGCGCCACTTTGGCGGGGTCGTCTTCCGGGAACCCCGTGGCGCATCCGGCGGCGCTCCTGACGTTGCACATAAAAATGGGTCACTTGCAACATGTGCACCCACAGATTAAATGATTTGACCATCATCTTGTTGTAGAAAGAGTAAATAAAAAGCAACATAAACCTTAAAAACTTAACAATGCTTAACAAGGTAGTAAACGCAAATTTGTACAACTGCCTGTGAACTTCTTGTACAATTGTTTGTCTTATCTTTATGAATTCTATAATTTTGCCTGTCCCTCAATTTGTCAAGTAATTTTTATTATTACACGTTAATCGTGAGCAGATCGTACCCCATTTGTTCCAAATTTTAATGGAGTATGTTGAAGTCAATAAATAACAAAATAAGTGCTTATAAACGTGACTAAAGATTTTTGGTTTTTGAAATACATGGAAGTGAAATTTTAAAAAATTTAAATATCTCTTAATACGTATAATCCAGACTATTTCATCTTGTGTCAAGAAATGCACAATTCCATTAAAGTCGAAGAAACAGTGAGCATCATTATAAATGAAATATGAAATGTCCCCATCGATTCCACATCTACAAAAAGAATTATTCAAGGTCAAATTTCGCAAATATGGGTTTTCTGCATTTTTCAGCCAAACGGTAAGTTTTATCACAGAAATAAAAGTTGTAGATCATGCAATTATCTATAAAAATTGTTTTTACACTTTTTTTCCTAAGACTCACCATTTCTGAGATATAGCGATTCAAAAAGTTGAAAAAGTTGTGTTCTCCATAATATGCACACGTTTCCACGCAACCTGTGAGATAAATAATATTGTGTTAAATAAAAAATGGTACTATTGGAAATGATGAAAGTGGTATAAATTATGAGTAATTGGGTAAAACTATTCGTCTGATTGATAATTCTTATCTAATGGAACTTAAAGAGTAACGTCTTCTTCTTCTCTTCCTTCTTCTTCTTGTTCCTGCTGAATACAAGTAAATTGTTTTAACAGCGATGCACGACTGGCCTTGACAACTGGTACATGCTAATGAACAAAACAATCCAACTTTCTTGCTTAGATAAGTTTCGATACTTATCTTTTGTAAAAAAATACTCGAAACAATAAACGAGAACAATTATTTTGTCTTCCCCCAAACTCTGCTTCTGCTCATCAACATCTATTTCGGGTATATTATCAAGTTCAAGTGTGGCTTGGTAATCAGCTGGAACCAGAAGACTAAGGTTGGAAGTTAATTGACAATACATTGGAACCAATCCAGATTTTACTCCCACCTGCACCGGAAAAACTCCTCAATACAATTTTTTGCAATTGCAAAAAGGGGTGTAGTGCTAAGTGCGGCTGCAAAAAAGTTTTATTGTTTTGTTTAGTAGCATGTACTAGTTGTCAAGGCCACTCGTGTTCCAATGTTGAATCGAAATCAGAAAAGGATTCTTACGAGATCAGCGAGGAGTCATCTGATGAATCGCTGTTAGAACAATTTACTTGTATCCAGCAGAAAGAAGAAGAAGGAGGAGGAAGAAATCAGACGAATAGTTTTCCCCAATTTCCAATAGTACCATTTTTTTAATACCATATTATTTAATTAAACTGGACCACAATAGATCGTGGAATAGGCCTACCGGGGAAACCCCGTTAAGAAAAACTCGACAAGTACACTACCTCACAGGTGGCGTGGAAACATGCATATTATGGAGATCAACTTTCTCAACTATTTGAATCGCTATATCTCAGAAATGGTGATTCTTTGGACAAAAAGATAATTGCATGATCTACAATTTTTGTCCGGCCTATTTTTATGATACACCTTACCGTTTTGCGTCTTTTGACCTTGAATAAATTGTTTTGCAGATGTGAGATCGATAGAGATTTCTCACTCTCATTAATGTGATTGCTTGCCTTTTCGACCTATTTTTTGCAAAATCTGTGGGGGACTCCAGCTAATATATTTCAGACTCGAATTCAGCATATCACAATACATAAGAAACACACTTGATCAAGGTCAGACGTTTTTTCGATTTTTTTTGTGCTCATAACGTATTTTTTTTCGATTTTTCCGCATTTTTGGTGATTTTTCGCTATTATTTAACGATTTTTGAAAAATCTGTGAGGGATGCAGATTAAAAGACCTCAGATTTAGATTCTGCACATCAAAATACATAAGAAAATATTAGTTGCCATTTTATTGCACTTTATGACGGTGAAATATATGTAGAATGATTATATAAAAAAACTAACTATACTCGGCGGCCGAAATTATAAAGAGTGACTAATACATAATATAAAAACACTATTACCATAATGCGTATAAAATATAAAATGATTTCTATACGGTTCAATATTATTTATCTTTGTGCCGCTCGCCATGCACATCGGTAGAATCTATAATCGTGTATACACTGAGTTACACTGAACGTCGATCTATATTTTATCTCTGTCTTTTGCATTTGGTAGGGAATAGGAAAATGCAATTTTAGTGGGTGTAAACGGACTTGATTTGCCCGACCTGAGAAACGTCATAGCATAAGCGTAGATAAATTAAAAAACACAACTGGGACGTTTTAAAATGCTGTAATAATAAAAACTGATCAAAGTGCCGGTTATAGCAAACCGTAAAAAATATTAGATGATATGTTTTATTATGTTTTTTCAATATTTTCTATATCTTGTTGCCTTTTACGCAGACACGCCAATGGATTTTCGTTCCCGGCACGCTTCATCCCCCTTACTAGTCCAAAAGCTAGCGATGAATCACTTTCTATAATTTTGGCCGTCGAGTATAGGATGAAGTGACGCTAAGTTAGTAAATTGCAAATAGGTGGCAAATTTACGTGTTTTTTCAATTTTTTTGCTGCCCATGAAAATCTAGACGACCTATCGGAAAATTAGTTATTTTATGTTGTAGACAATTAAACTGTCTACAATTTAATGTACAGGGTGATTCACTATATTTTGACCCCCCACCCCCATTACCTTTTTTGTTTTTAGAATTAAAAATGTATGTGAGATACAGAAGTTGCACGATTTTTTATGAATTTTTCGAAAATGATAGTAGAAATACAAAGTCCAAACAAAATGGCCGCGTCTGTTAACTTTGTTAATTTAAATGGAACACCCGTGTATATTGTAACATATTTGGATAGAACGTTCTCTGTAGAGCATAGTTATATAAGAGATAAAAAAAGAAAAGAAGGTTTTTTATTAAGAAAATAAGATATCTTGTAATTGTTAGACCTCTTTCAGGCACTTCTGCCTTGTTTCCAATTACGTAAAGATTTACTGATTTAGTTGTAATATATTTTGACATATCGGACATTGATACGGTCCAAAATATACATATTTATTTTAACTAAATCTCACTAATTAAGCCGTGAGAGGCCTAATCAGTTATGGACAATGTTATATGGTAGACCGTGACAGTGACAGGTAATGTCATGACAACTTTGTTATTGTTTGATAGTTTGTATTATTATTTAATTAAAATGGGTTACACAGAAGTAGAAAATTTAAATATTTTAGGAATTAAAATAGAGTAAAGATCTTCTCCATATTCTATTTTAATTCTTAATAATATTTCAATTTTCTACTTATGTGTAACCTATTTCATTTAAATAATAATACAAACTATCAACTAATAACAATGTTATAACAAAAAAGGCAGAAGTGCCTGAAACAGTTCTAACAAGATATCTTATTTTCTCAATAAAAACATTCTTTTTTTAATAGTATCTCGCTTATTGTTAGAGATGAACTCAACAAACCCTATATGACTATGCTCGTTAGGGAATGTCCTATCCTAATATCTAAAAATATACAGGGTGTTCCATCTAATTTAACAAAGTTAATATCCGCGGCCATTTTGTTTGAACTTCATTTGTTTTTCGAATATCATTTTCGAAAAATTCATAAAAATTGTGCAACTTTTGTATTTTAAATTTTTTTATAACTATTAAAACAAAAAAAAATTAAAGGAGGGGGAGCCAAAATATAGTGAATGACCAATTTGTTAACTGTAAAATAATGGTCGGACTCCGAAAAATCGTATTTCGACAAAATACATAAGATTGATTTGATCAAGTTCAGAACAAATTTTTTGGATTTTTTTTGCACTCATAAACGGGATTTTCGGTAATATTTCACTATTTTTGCAAATTATTCAAAATTTTGGGGGAGTTTGAGCCAAACGGACTTGCGATTCGGATTCAGTACGTCAAAATACATAAAGCCTATTTGGTCAAATCAAAGGACCATTTTTTTTGTGTGCGGGTGTAACCAATAACTTTTTGAATTTAGGAATAAAGAAAACCATAAAGAAATAATATACTCGTAAATGCATTTGAAAAATTTATTATGCGACCTTTCTGTCGATTTATTGGTATAATTTTGATTTTTTGCAGTTTCAACATGTAACTGATAAGCAGGATGACGGAAACGTACATTTTATTAAAAATCATTATTTCCGGGTTCTTAACCTGTCAATTTTCTCCGCTTTCTGCAAAATTCTTCCTTTGTGAAAATGATTTTCCATCGTAAGTAAGAGTTTAATTTTAAATTCTCGGAAGGTCGGTGTCAGTTACAAGAACTGCTCGGATTGACAAATTCGAGACGTCCTCACTTTCTATCAAATTTGATTATTTTTTATTTGCGACACAGCGTTATACGTGTCAATGTCGCAAGTTCATTGATTCGAGATATATTTTAATGAAGTGTCGCCAGAAATAGCGCTGAAACACTCCGTTATTAGATTGGCAATTTGGCATAATATAAAAAGGGGATTTGGAGCATTCCTGATATTTGAGACCCCAATTTGATTAGTTATGGAATCAGCGACGGCGATGTTCGCCTCGAGAATATTAAACTGTCATCGAGGACAGAAGAGAAAAACTCCCCGACTAACTTTACTAGCTTTTAATTTGGGGAAGGAATTTTAAATTTAAAATTTATCCACCCAGATAGAATTACGGGCCCCGCGAAAGGAGGATATTAGTTTGCAATTTTTTCTTGTTATTAAATTATCAGATTCGAAAGTGTAACAGCTGTACCATTTCTTTTAATTTTCGGGGATTTGCATATTCCTTTACTTTTAGATTAAAATTCCATTTCAATCTATTCTGCCGAGCATTTCGTGAAAGGTTTCCACAAGATCTTTAGAAATAGTAATAAGGTCGGCAACCAGAATGAAATAACAAGAAAAAATATTTGTCGACACTAAGAATTAGCAGGAAATAGTTTTTACTTTTAATAATAATAACAGTAAATAATATTTGACATGAAACAATTATATTCAGCGTGATGATAAAGTTTGGCATTTTTTAAGATGATTCAGTTGTATACACGGTGACCCAGAAAAGCTGGCTTTCATAAAAGAAACTGTACTTGTAAACGAAACAAATGCAAATAATTAACGAAATTGGGGTTCTTTTTGTTGGCACTCAGGTCACTGATAAAAATGATTAAATTTCGGTTTTGGTCGTTACTTATAAACAAAAACACCATTGTTGTAGCGTTAGTACGTTATTAGGTATAACCCAAATAAACTTCGCAAAATTATGTTACTAATTTTTTTGCAGCTTAGAAAGAATGGCACATTTAACTGAACGTGAAAGGATAGAGATCTAATGATGGTTGGATATGGTGATAAGCTACGAACCCATGGGGAAGCATGTGAGTTGTTTAATCAAACACATGCTAACAAACCACCAATTGCACGATCTACGGTGAGTAAATTGATAGGACAGACAAGGTCGACCTCAAATCACTGAAGAAACCAAGTTAAATGTATAGCTGGAAATTGAAGAAAATCCCCAATCAGTCAACAAGACAACTAACCAAATCCAAACATTCTAAGAGACATAATTTTTTCTGACGAGGCCACATTCTGTTGAAATCGCTCAGTGCATCACCATAATTGTAGATATTGGTCAAATGACAATCCCCATTGGACGCAAGAATTCCACAGTCAGCGTAAAGTCAAATTAAATGTATGGGTGGGAATCATAGGAAGGCGATTTTAAGGTCTTTACTTTTTTGAAGAAAACCTCACTGCTGCTAGATATTATATTTTCTGCGTTTTGAGTTTGTGCCGGCTGTAGCAGTTCTTTTCCCCAACGCTGCAGACGGCGATATACCCCTGAACATATTTGTTTCAACAAGATGGAGCTCCACCTCACTATGTCTTAGAGGGTCGGTAATATCTTGTTGATTCATTTCCTGAAATATGGATATGGTGGAGAGGATCTCTTGAGTGGCTCTCACATTCCCCCGACATGACTCCTTTGGATATTTTTCTATAGGGTTATTTAAAATCTAGGGTATACTTCAATCGACCAAACAATTTAGCAAAATTACAACTGAGAATTCATGCTGAAATGGAAATAATCAGCCCAGAAATTATTGAGCGTAGTGTCCAGTGTTTACATTCGCGAGGACCAGTGCCAAATTGTTGGTGTAGGATAATTTGAAAATTTACGTTAAATTTCGTTAAGTATTTGCATTTGTTTCGGTTCCAAGTACAATTTCTTTTATGAAAAATCACATTTAATAATAATTTTTAGAAATAAATGTCATTTTCTCGCAATATCTCGCTTGTTTGAGGTAGACCCATCAAATCTCACATCGCTGTATTCGTAAAAGAAAGCTTTATCCGAATATGAAAAAATATACAGGGTGTTTCGTAACAAAAACAAATTTATTGGCCGCCTAGCTTTCTGGGTCACCCTGTGTACAACTGAATCATCTTAAAAGATGCCCCTCCCGAGAACCAGTCTCGGCGTTTTTTTAATAATCACTCAGTATAAAAGTTATGAATTTTGTTCCAAACTTTATAATCAAACTGTATTTGTACTGGAACATGCAGGGTAAATAAGAATTTGATCAAATGTGGATGTCAAAACCGAAACTAAAATCACAGAATTGAATGTTCAAAAAGTTAAAATTATAAAACAAGCTAAAAGAGAGTAAAATTAAGAAATACGCATGCAAAATAATATGAAAAGAAAATTTATTGGAATAAAAAGTTAATATCAATTGACATTTAGCGATAATTTATTATGAAAATTTACTTATTTTGTTAATAAAAAGGATATAAAGGATAAAAAGGAAGTCTTTCTCCAAGAGTAAAAAAAATATCACACAAGCTTCATCTCGCAACACAATATACATGGTTTGAATCTAAATTCCACGTAATTTGCGCATAGTTTCAGCTACACCCTCTCCGTATTGACAGTTGGTAGAAGGAAACGCAAAAACAAACGCTTAGATGGGGAATTCTGGAAGGAAGCCTAAATAGTTGAGGTGAGAACAGCGCAGAGTGGAAAGTAAGGCGATCGGTGCACGGTGGAAATATATAAGTAGTGAAAAATTAAAAGTGTTTAACCGGTATTAGTTAGCAGGTAATTATTCTCTAAGTACTTTGTTGTTAATTGTTCTATGTAATCTTATGATTGTGATGATTATAGACGTATCATGATAATAATTCTGTGTATGTTTAGCCTTCATTGTCTTATGCTCAGGGGCGTATATTTTTCTAACGTAAAATTGTTACAATTATTATTAAAAATTGCTCATTATTTATTACTTGTTAAAATATGTATATATTGTCGTGACTGCCCAGATATTGCAATAATAACTCCTTTGTTTCACATTTAACTTGTTTTGTCATGATTTCGTTGTTCGAAAATCAAATAATAAAGCATTTCTTGTGCTCACTTTATGGCATACGCCTATACGGGCCTTGTTGAATTTACTAACATTTTCGCCCTTGAGGGACGAATCTAAAAAAAAGAATAATTAAATACAAAAAAGTCCCCTCTTTAAAGTTAGTAGCCAGGGCCTTCCGGTCAATTAAAAATAGATATATACATATACAAAGTAGGTATTCCTCATGACGATCACATATTTCTGGCCACAATTACGTTTATTTATTGTTAATTTTTTTGTTCGATCGAACCCGGGATTGTTATACTAATTATATTGATAGTAAATTTTATAGCGCTTCATTTTGTCTAACCGCAATGTGATCCTGCACAATGCTGGCAACTATTCGGAATGAAAATGACGCAGATTCAAATCCAGCGTTATTTTTGGAACACCCGTTAGAAACACGCGAGTTTATTCGTAATAGCGTTACGCGGCATGTTTGAACATATGTAACAATCGGTAAGACGAAGATACCAGTGTTAATGTTAATGATGGACACTTCCAACATTTAATGAAACGAAATTAGGTTTACAAAGTCAAACTAAATATCATTTGTTATATTTCACAGCCCCCTTCTTCACTAATATACGTAAGAATTTTAATTTTAATTTAATTCTTTGTTACTTATTCAATTTTCTTGTTTTGGTTAAAATATTAAAAAAATCACATGTATAAAATATCACATTCACATACCACTTACCTTCTTTTATTAATTTTATGGCATTCTAAGGCAATTTTCATATTCGTTTTGTTAGATACCTTCTATTTTTTTTCTTCATACCAATTTTCTTTTCTTGACGTATTTGTGAATAGGAATTTAATATATTCCAGATTAACATAACCTCAACCGTGACAAATATAACGCGGCAAGTAATATAATATTAAATCTGCAACTCTTCCTGAGAAAGGAATCCAATATCGACACACATGATAGCACTACAAAGTCCTTGCGACGTCAGGTAATAGTTAGCGTCACACATGCCGCGTAAAAGATCTACTAGTGCAGTCATTGCAAATTGCCCTGGTGTGAGACGTACGTCATTTAGTATAACTATAATTTAATAGAAGTATCGTGAGTGATACAAGCGAGGCAGTAATTTTATAGCAGCTGAAATAAAATTTGTGTGGAAAGTAGCCGAAAAACACCAAAAGAGATGAGATAAGGAAGTCAGGATGAAATTAACTAACACCAGTAGTCAGATAATTTGGAAAAAATCAACACAATGAATGGGACAAAGCTGCAAAGGTGTCAAAGAGACGAAATAGAAGTAGACTCGAAAATGGAGAAGTAAACAAAACTAGGGAAGAAATAGTCCAGTCCAATTGGATCATAAACCCTGAAAACTTATTATAAAAAATTATTAATAGACATTTTACTGCATCTTATGACGGTGAAGGATACGTAGAACGAAAGAAGTGACGCGAATTGCAAATAAGTGGCAGAATTACGTATTTTTTCACTTTTTCTACTGCCCATGAAAATCTAGACGACCTATCGGAAAATTAGTGATTTTATGTTGTAGGCAATTAAATTACCTGCAATTTAAGGTACCTAAAGGTAGAACGCAGAAAGATCGGTTTTCGAAAATTGCGCAATATTATTACAAAAAGCGATGGACGTTGATGAAATGTATGGAAAAGACGGTCAATTCAATGACCAACATGTGTGCCAAAGGCCTATTCGAATGACCGAGAAAATGTTTCGTTCGTTTATTTGGCAATAAATTGTTTAATTACTAAACATTAATTTTAGAAGTTAATATCGTAAATATAAGTTGTAACTGATGCAAAGAAAAATTTCAAAAAGTGGCTCTTTACAATTAATAATGCAGGATGTGCAAAGCAGCGTTATAAATAAATTGTCCCAGGGTCAGACTAAAGCCGCTCGGGAATTCGCTCTTTTTGCATTAAATAGAGATTATATTTACGGTACCTAATTAAAAAAAAACACTTACGCCACTTTGTTCCCAAGATACTACGTTAATTATAATCAATTTTCCATAAATTTCATCAGCATCCATCGCTTTTTGCAATAATAATGCGCATTTTTTGAAAACTGATTTTTCCCCGTTTGACCAATATTTTACACTTAACAAGTTGGTGAAATATGTCTTTAGGTACCCTAAATTGTAGGACATTTAATTGCCTACAACGAATTTTCATATAAGTCCTTTAGATTTTCATGGGCAGTAAAATAGTGAAAAAACTAGTAATTTTGACACTTATTTGCAATTTGCCAATTTACCGTCACTCCTTCCGAGTTAGTTTTTTGATATTATCATTTCACTTACTCTGCACCATCATAAAGTGCAATAAAATTTCTACTAATAAGTAACTTTTTTACGTTCAAATTCTAATTTGACTGGGCTAAAATGAAAGAAATGGCAATAGCAAAGGAAATGGTTGGAAGATAAATTGAAAATCATACTGATAACAAAATTTGACATCCATGAGGGGGGGTCTTTAATTTTACTAAATTTTTCGAAACAAGCAAAATTGTGTCAGATTATACATATACATACAGGGTGGTCCCGAGGTAATATGCCAAAATTCATGGGTAGGTTCCCTAAACAAAAATATTGCGATTTAGCCGAACTTACATTAGTCCAAAAGTTGATAGTTAAAGAGATACAGGGTGTTAAATGTAATATATTATTTTAGTTTTTTTTATTTATTCCTTAAGAAATGCTAATATCCTCACAAAATTTTGGGGTTTGGAGTTCTTTAAGTAGAGTAATTGGAATCTGTTCACATTTTGGTTAAACTTCATAGAGGGCGCTAGCTGCAGTGCATTAAATGTGTTAAAAACGACATAACTTTTTTATAGGTATATTAAGGTATCTCATCTTTAGTATCAAATTCGTTATTTTCCAACTTTTTTTTACACCAAAAAAGTATACTTTATGAAAGTATTTGCGAGATATTTGGCTTTGAAACTTCCAATGCTGTTGAATTAAATTACAATTAAGTACCTATTATTTATTAATGTATCGGTAAAGTTTCTTTAAGTTTGGAAAAAAAATCAAATAATTGACGTTTTCCACTTGTCTTATTTCTGTCATTTGTAAACTATTTTCCATTCGTACCTAATTAAAATTACATCTTAGCTTACAATTTAAATTTTATGTACATAAATGTGAGATAGAATGCCGAGACTTCCGTTTTTGGGGTTACATGAAATCAGTTGTTTATGGAGAAACTATAAACACATGGCAGCAGGTCTTAAATGCTGCAAAGTTATTTTGCGTTAAGGATTTATACTTTAAAATAAGACAATCTTTTAATAAACGCGTTGATAAATGTAGTGAAGTTAGAGGTGGACATTTTGAGCAATTATTGTCAAAAAAGGCATATTTTTAACTAATGTTTACTATTTTACTGTTCACTACAATTTTTAATTCTAAATAAACCCTTCGTTTTTAACATTTCTGAATTATTTTAATTATTTCAACTTTTAGCATTCGAAGCTACAAAGCCAAATATCTTAGAAACGGTGCAAGACAGCTACTTTAATAAAGTATGCCTTTTTTGTCTAAAAAAAGTTGGAAAATAAGAATTTGATACCAAAGATGAGATACCTTAAAGTACAAAAAAGTTATGCCGTTATCAACACATTCAATCTACGGCAGCTAGCGCCCTCTATGAACTATAACCAAAATGTAAGTAGATTTCAATTTTTCTGCCCAAAGACCCCCAAACCCCAAAATTTTTTGTGGATATTTGCATGTATTAAGAAGTAAATGAAAAAAAAACTAAAATAATATTTTACATTTTACACTGTATCTTCTTAACTACCAACTTTTGGACTAAGGTAAATTTGGTTAAATCGCTATATTTTTGCTTCGGGAATCTACCCATGAATTTTAGCCCATTACCTCTGAACCACCCTGTATTAGTTTAAAATAATTTAGATATTTACTTCAGCAATTATTATCTATACTTATTGCTCAATACACAGAAGGAATGTCTCTATTTTCATCAAATTTATCGAAACAGAAATAAAATTGTGCCAGATAATTCCCCAAACACTTACCTTGTTTATTTTAGTATAAATAAACAATAATCTAACTTCTTTTACTTGGAATTCTTACAGTATGAATATAATAAATGTTTTGCTATATTATTCACCAACCGTGCGAACGGCTATGCAAATCACATACTTTATCCGTACAATGAATCTCTACACTCCACCTATATTCAATGCAGGTCGTGAGGGAATTTTCGGCCGCTAAACATCAATAGTTGAATTTGNGCCTTTTTTTCAAATAAATTTTGTTTAATGTCTTAAAAGAATTAATTTAATTTAAATTTTATATAAGTATACCTTTATGTAAGTGCACTATTTGTTTAGTACCTACCTTATGCCTTTTGGTCACTTCATGGTTTAGGTACCCAGGTCTTGTCATCTCTGTTTGGGATTCCTCTCTGTTGTCTGGTCCCACTTTGGTTTCTGTGTGGCCTCTCTCTGCCTTATCCGGACTGGTCTGCTTATCGAAGGGGATTTCTCTATAAAGTTTTTTGACAAATTTGGCTTCTGAAAACGTTACAACAATTTTAATTAGTCATTTTTCCTTTCGTTCTCCAGTAAAATTTTGATTTTCTTTTTACGTGAAGTTTTCTCCACTACTCTTCAAAATTTTCGTAACTAATTACTTTCCTCTTACTTCCTTTGTTATTTCCATGGTACTTATTTTGTTAAGGTCTACTACATTCTCGTTTCTTTTCTTGAACTTAAATCGTTACACTTCACAATAGATCACTCTTATTACCTAATCAATTTACAATGTTCATTTAAATTACAATTTTTTTTTGTGGTCTCGTCAAATATTGTTTTAAAATAATAATTTTTGTTTTAAATTTCGGTTTACTTGTCATCTTGTGAAGCCGTCTTTACAACTGTCATATGAATGACATTTTAACTTTTTGATATATAGAATTTTATTTCAACTGGTCATATTTCTTTGAATTATGCTAATTGGTGTATTGGATATGTTCTAACATTAAAATTTGGAATTTTAGCTTTGTTTTGATATGATTGTATTACACTATAACATTTACTAATGCTTTATAATCTTTATAGTTTCAGTAATCTCCCATTTAATACACTGTCCTGTTAACAATTCTCATAATTTTCCTATTACAATACCAAATAATTCAATACTTACCTCTAAGCAATTTCGTTTGTGCACTTACCTTAAAAATTCGTTGTGATAATTTGATTTCATTACAATATATTAGTTTAAAATAATTAAGATATCTACTTTAGTAATTATCTATAATACAACTTCTTATAATTAAGTTAAAGGCACATTTGCTATACTTATTACTCAATCCACAGAAAGGATGTCTCTATTTGTACCAAATTTATCGAACCAGAAATAAAATTGTGCCAGATTATTCCCCACGCAGTAATTTAAAGCACTTACCTTATTTACTTTAGTATAAATAAAGAATAATCTAACTTCATTTCCTTGGGATTCTTATAGTATGAATATAATAAATGTTTTGCTATATTATTCACCAACCGTGCGAACGGCTATGCAAATCACATACTTTATCCGTACAATGAATCTCTACACTCCACCTATATTCAATGCAGGTCGTGAGGGAATTTTCGGCCGCTAAACATCAATAGTTGAATTTGGAAGCAGAACATAATGTGTTATGAATTCTTATGAATTCAACTTATAGAATGTTTTTAAGCCTTTGTAAGATTATAGGAAATGTATTAAAACTATACAGGGTGGCCAAATGAAAACGAAACAGAGCCATTTTCAGAAACTACGTCAAGATTGTAGAAAAACGCTCAGACCCGTCGATTTTAGATTAAAGGGGGACATTCTTTGCTGGTATTTTTGACTCCGCCACTTTCACCCCCAAGCAAGGGTAAGCATCACCCCAAAATATTTAAATGGCATTGGGGGTTGAGTAATATTTCTTTTGAAAGCTCTTACAATTCTCTTTACAACAGACTTTAAATTTTATAATTCCGCCCAATACTTTGAAAAAAATTTACATTTTAAAATTTAAATTATGTTTAGTTGCTTACTTACTACTTAGTTGATTAAATGTTCAAACTGATGACCGCCCGCTTCCATACAAGAATAAAGATTTTGTTCGAAACGTTCGCGCACATTCCGAAGCATTTCCGGAGTGATTCGACGGCATTCGTCGACGATTCTTTGACGCAAATCTTCCAGCGACGCTGGCTGTGTTTTATAGATTTTACTTTTTAGGTATCCCCACAAAAAGAAATCAAGGGGCGATAAATCCGGTGATCGTGGAGGCCACTCAATGCTGCCTCTTCTCCCAATCCAATTCCGTAGAAAACGTTGGTCCAAATACTGACGGACAATTAACGCATAATGCGGAGGAGCACCGTCCTGTTGAAAAATCAAATGATCTTCATCATACTCTGGAACATTTTCAATAATATCAGTCAAGGCAGGGTCAATAGCGTCTTCCAGTAATTGCAAATACATTTGGCCAGTCAAATTACCAGGTAGAAAAAAAGGACCCACCAGCCGGTCACCGAAAATTCCAGCCCATACATTTAATTTTTCCGGTTGCTGTGTATGCACCTCGTGAAAAACTCTTGGGTTTGAATCGGACCAATAGCGGCAATTGTGACGATTTACCGTCCCGTTCAAGAAAAAACTGCATTCATCAGAAAAACAGATGTTAAAAAGGAACTGTGGATCGTTCCCTGCTCGCTCACTCATTATTTCGCAAAATTGCAAACGGCGGTCATAATCATCCTCATGAAGTTCCTGGACTAAATGTATTTTGTATGGATGGAATTTATTCTTCTTCAAAATGGTTTGTATGCTAGTTCGATTGATCCCAGACACAGATGCCAGCTGCCTCGTACTTAATGTAGGATCAAGATGAACTTGTCCCAAAACTGCAACTTCACTAGCTTCATTAACTATAGGTTTTTCAATTTCTCGTTTTTTATTGGCTACGTTCCCTGTCTCTTGAAATTTTTTTACTAACTCTAGAACATACTTCCTCCTGACATGTCGATCTTGATGTTGTTCATTAAATAGCTGAGCTGTTCTATTCGCACATTTATTGTTCATAAAGTAAAGCGAAATGATATCTACCCTTTCCGCAATGGAATAAACCATAGTGTTTAATTTTCAAAAACACAATTAAATAAACTACCAACCAACGCTTCCAAATAATACTAGAAAATAATTTGGAATCCACTAATTTTACGTTCATTGTGTGTGTATAGCATTCATTTCTGTTTTTTACAATTGTGTTTTTTTTTACGAAAGTGATAACAAATCGCCAAAAACCAATGTAACGCAAGAAATACTAAATTTATACCATTGGCGTACTTAACTCGAATGACTGACATTTTTACCGTTACTAATTGTTTGTACATAAGTTTCAACTTTAAAATCAAAATTCTTAATAAGTATTGGGCGGAATTATAAAATTTAAAGTCTGTTGTAAAGAGAATTGTAAGAGATTTCAAAAGAAATATTACTCAACCCACAATGCCATTTAAATATTTTGGGGTGATGCTTATCCTTGCTTGGGGGTGAAAGTGGCGGAGTCAAAAATGCCAGCAAAGAATGTCCCCCTTTAATCTAACATCGACGGGTCTGAGCGTTTTTCTACAATCTTGACGCAGTTCCTGAAAATGACTCTGTTTCGTTTTCATTTGGCCACCCTGTATATATGAAAATACAAAACAGTGGCTCTGTACTCTTTCTCAGTCTATCAACTAAATTAATTTCAAATAGTATGCCGTGTCGCAGGGAATTAGGAATTAGATTATAAAAAATATATAATTAAGGAGCAAATATTGTCTGGTTTTAACAGATCACTTTGTGTATGTATTAACTGTAGAAGGAATAACATTACCTGAAACTTGCTACGCGACTTGATATATCTCTACTTCTGTAATTACACCAATACAATAGGGACATTAAGCTAGCGGAATGTATTCCGATAAATACTTAGTTGCAGTTTAAACATTTGGGTTAGTTTACAATTACCCAGTCGGTTAACGTCAGCATTGCGAGGTTCTAAGATGCGGCACGTTTAATTATTCCCTGCCTTATTGATGAGAAACTTGTAATTACAGAATGGGATGCAACCTGTATGTCGAAGTCTAGTACGTGCTGATATTTTTGATAAAACTAATTACGACGGGGGACGAACGTTTCAAGTTTTCGTCATTAATCGCTTTATGTAGTTGATGATGAGAAAGATACCCACGTTGTTGTTATGGTACTGCAAAAAATCGTTAAACATGAGTCGGAGTTCTAAGAGTACATTTATCTATTACATTGTTAAGATATACACTTAGCGGAGGTGCTAGATATGGTTTTGGTGTAACAAAAATAGACTTTTGAAAACAGTCAAATAAGGTCTGATTGGAACTATTCATTTTTAATGAAAAATCTCACACGATAGCAGGGAATAAATGATAACAAACACACGTAATAATTTGCGACAGCAAGACTCATGTGTTTGTTCATCAAAACTGAATCCGACTTGCCTAAATGTGTTTATGAACCGGTAAGTACACAAAATTTTAATCATCACCAAATTAATTTATTAAAGATAGTGAATCTATTCCACCACGACGAATATAGTTTACGTAACGTGAGCATTCTGTGTGGTTGTAGTTTTATCTGACTAAGCATATTAGCTGGATTTAAAGTAATGTGAATGCTACCACAGACAATATAGCTTATCGCCACAGACTGCGTGTTAAATGCTGGAAATTGTCAACACGAAAAGGATGGAGGCTTTTGTCAGCCAGCATCCAGCAATAAAATTTAGCGTGGTAATTCTTCTACTTGGTAATAGGTGGCAGTTCTAACGGTGGCTTTGTTGCAAAAAAATTTAATGCATTCAATTATGTAATTAAAGAGATATATACAGGGTAGGAAAGTACCGATGGTCTATCTGAAGTTACGTGAGAGCGATAAAGTAAGGCTTAGAAATCCATGTGATAGACAAGAATGGGTATAGTGAAAGCGTCTAATAGTCACCGCCCATTTCGCCCTTCCACAAACAAGAAGTGGATCTTATTTGTGGAAGGGCGAAACGGGCGGTGACTATGAGACGCCTTCATTATAGCCATCCTTCTCTATCGCATGGATTTCTATGGCTTACTTTATCGCTCTCACGTAACTTCAGATAGACCATCGGTACTTTCCTACCCTGTATATGGAACTTACATTTTGTTTGGAAATCACATTTGTGATAAATGCTAAATAAAATAAATCAAGAATTAAAACTATGAATTTACCTAATTAATTATTTATTTTTATCACCTTGGAATGGGAGAATTCAAAAACTTGAAATTAATGTTTTTAGATTTGTGCGTCGACTTTCAATTTGGTACGATATTAACACCTATGTTTAAAAAAAAATTGCAGTATACAAGTTGTGTATCCTTAGATGGGTACTGCTCTCAAATTACTGATTTCTTTGGATGGGTAAAATAATTATTGACACAAGTGTTGCATATCATGGATGAAATTGGTAGTGCTCATATTTGTGACAAAAGGTGTTCAAAAAAATTAACACAATGTAAAATTGCTGGAACCTCAAGGAGTAGTTGAGGACGAAATTTATTTAAAAAAAAAACAACAAATCATCAATCAATGATAATCAGAGATGAGATAATGCGTTCGCTACTGCTGTTGCAATTTTTGAGTAACTTTTTTGTTTTTCGACTTACGGACACTTCGGACCTTTTCCATTCAACTCATAAGGGACAGTCAGAACCGGAGGTGTGGGGAGACTTTTTTTAATTATTTTTTCGATTCAACGCAGCGTTTCCGCGTTATACGACCTTTTTACTATATGACATCACACACCTCTTGTTTCCAAAATTTATTTTCGACATACGGACTTCGGACCATTTGCATTCAACGTATAACGAACAATCAGAGTGAGGGGTGTGGGGGAGATTTTTTCAATTATTTTTTCGATTCAATGCACCGTTTCCCAGTTATAAACACTTTTTTATTCTATGATGTCACACACCGTTGGTCTCGATTTTTTTTTTAAACATGCGGACTTCGGACGTTCTTCACTCGATCACCAATCAGAACCATGGGAGATTTTTTTATATTTCGAGTATTTCCAAGATACAAGCAAATACTGTTTTTTTCTTTCATATATTGTGACACCCCACTCTGCCTCACCCACCCAATGTTCTACTCAGAACCACGGGGAGGTTTGTTTATTTCCAGCCATTTCTGAGTCACGAGCAAAAACCGGGTTTTTCTCATATGTTGTGACGTCAATATTTCGAATTTTCATCACCAAGAACGGCGGTGACAACATTTTTAACATTAAGGCGATGTTTCGCATTGTTTTAGCTATGTGCTGTCCAAATTTGGTTAACACAACTCTCTCGGTTTCGACATGTTTCCAGCCAAGAAAGTTGAATCAAATATTTCGAATTTTCACCACCAAGAACGACGGTGACAACATTTTAACATTAAGGCGATGTTTCGCATTGTATTAGCTATGTCTTGTCCAAATTTGGTTAACGCAACTCTCTCGGTTTCGACATGTTTCCAGTCAAGAAAATTGAATAATTCCAAATAATTCGAATTTTCACCACCAAGAACGGCGGTGACAACATTTTTAACATTAAGGCGATGTTTCGCATTGTCTTAGCTATGTGCTGTCCAAATTTGGTTAACGCAACTCTCTCGGTTTCGACAGAGACTTCTGAAGACATCAGAGAGAGAGAGACAGAGAGAGAAAAACCCTCTATGAGGACAAAGTCACTCTGTCTCTATCGCACATTATAACTATCTCTTTCGCACACAATCAGACAGACACGAACCTTCCTTTAAAAATAAATGGGATTTATCATTATCAGAATAACCTATTTTAATTTAAAAAATTAAAAAAAAAAATAAAATGGATTATTCTGATGACGAAAAATAAAACATAATTAAACTGTATTATTCAAGTAACAATAATGTGCAAAAGTTCTTGAGGAATATCGGCAAATTTATTTTGGAGGACGAATCCCGTCAACGAACACTGTAAAAAATGAAACCTTAGGTGCCCAGAAAACAGTTCAGATCTCTCCTTTAGACATATTTTTGTGGGGACACTTCAACAAAATATATTATTAAAGACCTAAAAATTTACCAGTATTGAAAGAAAAAGACACGACAAAATGTTTGATAATTCTGAATTTGTTTTTAAAGCAATAAATAGTAAATTAAAGCATATTTTCAACTGTCGTCACAATTACTTGCATGTTGAAAATTTGTAAAAATTTTAGGTATTTTAATGTTATTTCGTTTTTAGATATTCTTCTTATGTCGTTGTAAAGATTAGTTATAAAAATCGCTGTTTGTTATTTCAATAAGGATAAATTGTAATGTTATAATGATTTTTTTACTTTAAACATATATTTTATGCCACTAAATTTTCATGTCAAAAGAAATAACGGAAAAGTCGTACATTTGTATTTAAAGTTTTTTCTATATGTAATTATTAAACCTATAAGTGGATGTCATAATACAAAAAAAAAACACCTGTACCTACATTCAGCGATGTATTAATAACGCACCTTGTATATTAAATAAGTTTATCATCATCATCAAATATTAAAAAAATTATATTACAAGCTGTTTGAAATATTGTAGTATAACAACCCCGGGTTCGATAGAAAAAAAATATAAACGTAGTTGTGGCCAAAAATATGTGATCGTCATAAGGGATACCTATGTTGTATACATCTATTTTTAATTGACCGGAAGGCGTTAGCCACTAACTTTAAAGAGGGGAAGTATGGTTTAATTTTATAAAACAAAAGCAAAGTAAATACACCTAACTTTATTATTGACGTACAACAGTCTTCAAATTAAACGTGACAAATAGAAAGAACAACAAAAACATTAACAACCATTTAACATAAAATGAGAGTGCCAGGCTCACCTAAAGCTCCTGTGGGGAAAGAGCATGGCAGAGAAACCCACGATCGTTGCTCTAACTACCCAAATATAAATACAAAACAACCGCTAACAAAAAACATAAATTAATATCCTTTGCTAATAATAATTAACGCCCGACTCATTTAATGTGTCACTAAATGTCACCTCACTCGAATTAGACATACACACTTCCAAGTAAAACTGAAGAGGTTTGGTGTTAGTTAGCCGGCAGGGCCGGAAGGTACTGGAGTCCCATACGGGAGGCAATCCAGCTATGAGTTGAGATTTCGGAAGCTCTGTTTTAGCAATTTTTTTTTTGTATTTAATTATTCTTTTTACAGATTCATTCCTCACGGGCGAAAATGTTAGTAAATTCAACAAGGCTCTTATATGCGTATGACATAAAGTGAGCACAAGAAATGCTTTATTACTTGTTTTTCGAACAACGTAATCATGACAAAACAAGTTAAATGTGAAACAAAGGAGTTGTTATTGCAATATCCGGGCAGTCACGACAATATATACATATTTTAACATGTAATAAATAATGAGCAATCTTTAATAATAATTGTAACAATTTTACGTTAGAAAAATATACGCCCCTGAGCATAAGACAATGAAGGCTAAACATATACAGAATTATTATCATGAAACGTCTATAATCATCACAATCATAAGATTACATATAATAGAACAATTAACAACAAAGTACTTAGAGAATAATTACCTGCTAACTAATACCGGTTAAATACTTTTAGTTTTTCACTACATAGATATTTTCACCGTGCACCGATCGTCTTACTTTTCACTCTCCACACTGTTCTCACTTCAACTATTTAGGCTTTGTTCCAGAATTCCCCACCTAAGCGTTTCTTTTTGCGCTTCCTTCTACCAACTGTCAATATTACGTTTTCATTATTGTATAACACCACGTAACAGGTGACGTTGAAGTTGATACGATAAGTATGGTTTTGCACAATATCCTTACGAATTTTGTTTATTTGGAAATATATTTTCTGCAGTATTTCAATACCAAAAAATGAAAATAGTAGCTAATTAACAAAATTATGATTAAATAACCTAACTGTGACACCGCTGTAGAATGTCATCTGAAACTACAAAGGTATTCGTTGATTCTTTAAAACATTTTTATCAATACCTACATCATACATTTAAGTAAATACAGTAACGCAAAAACAGATATTGATAAAAAAAGTGTACAAAATAAATCCGTAAGTACGCCTGGCAGCATTGTCAAAGTGTTTATATGTTGCTAGGATACGCGTAGGAATGCGGGCCACTGTATCTGATTATATCTAAAATTCTGCTGGTGGTGTACTCTATCGACAATTCGGAAATTTAAAATTGCTGGTCTATTCCAGTAGCGGTCTGGGGCGATAGCTATTTTGTCTGTGATGCTACGAACATAGGTAGCATGGCGCTCTATGAAGGCCTAGCATTGCAATAATTGTAACCTACTTTTCTTAACTCTATTTAATTCTTGTTTAGATGTTGCAATGTGTTTATTTGATTGCTTATGCTTACTTGCCTTTTCTATTACCAATATGTAATTTTTATCGGTAGTTTGAACTTTCTTGTTTCAGGTAATCGTTAGGAAAATAATTTTGTGCTAGATGTAAGAGATTTCGGCGATGAATCAATAGCATCAAATGTGGTTGTACAGAAATTAAAAGAAAGGGACTTTAATGAAATGTTTGAAACATACATGCTTATTCAATTTAATCCGTAAAGCCGAGACTTTAGAGAAATAATGCATCCAATTTCATCTCTGCAGAGGAAAATCCTCTGGAAAATATATTGTTTGAGGACGACTGTTCTTTGTAGTTTCAGTTTTAATTTGTCGCTAACTCCGTTTATCTCTTTGTTACGTAATGCCGGAAAAGATAAAGCCTTTTACGGAAATCATTATCTCCTTTCTGTATACTCCACGAACTGAATATCAGCGACAGGATTATCGTTATTTTTGTAGCCCGATACCACCGACGAAGTTAAGCACTGGCGTCGATGTGATGTATCTCTCTAATACAAACATAATCGTTTATGGTGAGACGTCCATTGTCACTCCCTTAACTTTATCGACGGGGACGTATTAAAGTAGGCGCTGTAGTTGACTTCATCCTCATCAATCCTTGCCAATGGACGATATGCGATATCGGGGATTTGTAACAAACTAAATATCTTTATGTGATTTTGGTATATCAACGAATTGGCGTGAAGTTTGTGTACGAAGTTGAAACCGGAGAAAATTTAGAAAATGATGAGTATTTATATTTTTTATATCCGTAAAGCTTTTAGGAAATTATCATGTAATCCCAGGAAATACTAAATGTGAAATTTTCCCTAAGCAAAGTGCCTTTAACTTTTGTTTTCGTTAAAAGAAATGGTTAAATTAGTCAGAAAAGAACATTAATCACATTTTGCAAATGAAAAAACGCCGCAATTTTTACATACTATATAATTACCATGGATATTCTTTTAACAATATCAAAGTCAATAAATTTATTTTGATTAACTGCCCACCGAATAATTTTTATTAACAATGCTAACCCTAGAGCAAAGAATGTATCTTGTGAAATGTTACACAATGGATAATGTTTCATGTCGATGTTAAATACAAATTTTTAATGAAAAGTTTCCAAATGTACCTGTAAGACGTATAGCAATTTATAGAGCTTAAAGGCATGTTGTTGGCCTCAAAATAGAGCGATTAAGACAAATATGCCTTATTCGAATGTTGCTCCTTTTCGATCTACAGGGTGTTAAAGTTGAAAAAATATTTTCGATTTTTTTAAATATCTTGAGCATCTTTGAACGGATTGTCTTGAAAGTTTGTACACCTATGTTTTCTGAGGTGGTAATTACGGAAATGGTAACTATTTTGCAATCACATCTAGGATGCGCTAGTTGTNGGCAAAAAAACAAAGCGGCTACGCCCTACTAAGACGGTTAAAACGACCGTATATTCTGCAAACAAATGTTCGCGTTCAAAACAATTAAAAACAACTACAATATGACCAGCTAGACAATCCACTTAAGGTGGAATTTGCATTTCAATTAGTCTAAAAACTCTGCTCTGCGTCTACCATAGTATACGAGCTAGTATTATCAAGTCAAGGGCGGCTAACAGAAAAATTTTAATGAAATACCTTCTCATCTTCTGAAATGGATAATTAATATAATATTTCCCTTATATGTGATTTATCTCAGATTCGTGGAAATTCTTTTCTTATGCATAAATACACTACACAATGCACCAATGAGACACAAAACAGATAGAACCTGCACGTGCGGCACAAATAAATGAACCGGCTGGCTATCAATAAGTAGTAACGGACTGTTACGAAACACTTTTTTCCTTTAAACCCGTGCGCGCGTCATGTATAAGTGAGACCTACCAACATGAATCATAGAAGAACGGAGATGGGAAAAATAATTAAACTGTATTATTGAAATAACAGTAATGTGCAAAAGTTCTTCAGGAATATCGGCAAATTTATTTGGAGGACGAATCCCATCAACGAAAACTAAAAAATATTATCAGAAACCTTAGGTGGCCAGAAAACAGCTCCGATCTCAGTCCTTTAGACATATTTTTGTGGGGACACTTCAACAAAATATATTATTAAAGACCTCAAAATTTACAAGTATTGAAAGAAAAAATACATGACGAAATGTTTGATAATTCTGAACTTGTTTTTAAAGCAATAAATAGTAAATTAAAACATATTTTCAACTGTATCATCACAATTATTTGCATGTTGAAAATTTTTAAAAATTGTAGGTATTTTAATGCTATTTCGCATGTATTCTCGTTCTGTTGTTGTAAAGGTTAGTTATAAAAATCGTTGTTTGTTATTTCAATAAGGATAAATTTTAATTTTTTTTAATGATTTTTTTACTTTAAACATATATTTTATGCCAGCAAATTTTTATGTCAAAAGGAGAAGTCGTACATTTGTATTTAAAGTTTTTCTATCTTTAATTATTAAACCTATAAGTGGATGTCAAAATACAAAAAAAACTTGTACCTACATTCCGCTACGTACTATTAACCCACCTTGTATATTAAAAAATTTATCATCATCATCAATTATTAAAAAAATTATATTACAAGCTGTTTGAAATATCATTACGAATTTTGTTTATTTGGAAATATTTTTTCTGCAGTATTTCAATATCAAAAAATGAAAATAGTAGCTAATTAACGAAATTATGATTAAATAACCTAACTGTAACACCGCTGTAGAATATCATCTGAAACTACATAGGTATTCGTCGATTCTTTAAAACATTTTTATCAATACCTGCATCATACATTTTTCATTACAAAAAACAGATATTGATAAAAAAGTGTACAAAATAAATCCGTAAGTGCGCCTGGCAGCATTGCCAAAGTGTTTATATGTTGCTAGGATACGTGTAGGAATGCGGGCCGCTGTATTTGATTCTTCCTAAAATTCTGCTGGTGGTGTACTCTATCGGCAATTCGGAAATTTAAAACTGCCGGCCTATTCCAGTAGCGGTCTGGGGCGATAACTATTTTGTTTGTGATGCTACGAATATAGGTAACATGGCGCTCTGTGAAAGCCTAATATTGCAATAATTTATTTGAATGATTACGCTTACTTGCCTTTTCTATCAGCAATTTGTAATTTTTATCGGTAGCTTGAACTTTCTTGTTTCAGGTAATCGTTAGGAAAATAATTTTGTGCTAGATGTAAGAGATTTCGGCGATGAATCAATAGCATCAAATGTGGTTGTACAGAAATTAAAAGAAAGGGACTTTAATGAAATGTTTGAAACATACATGCTTATTCAATTTAATCCGTAAAGCCGAGACTTTAGAGAAATAATGCATCCAATTTCATCTCTGCAGAGGAAAATCCTCTGGAAAATATATTGTTTGAGGACGACTGTTCTTTGTAGTTTCAGTTTTAATTTGTCGCTAACTCCGTTTATCTCTTTGTTACGTAATGCCGGAAAAGATAAAGCCTTTTACGGAAATCATTATCTCCTTTCTGTATACTCCACGAACTGAATATCAGCGACAGGATTATCGTTATTTTTGTAGCCCGATACCACCGACGAAGTTAAGCACTGGCGTCGATGTGATGTATCTCTCTAATACAAACATAATCGTTTATGGTGAGACGTCCATTGTCACTCCCTTAACTTTATCGACGGGGACGTATTAAAGTAGGCGCTGTAGTTGACTTCATCCTCATCAATCCTTGCCAATGGACGATATGCGATATCGGGGATTTGTAACAAACTAAATATCTTTATGTGATTTTGGTATATCAACGAATTGGCGTGAAGTTTGTGTACGAAGTTGAAACCGGAGAAAATTTAGAAAATGATGAGTATTTATATTTTTTATATCCGTAAAGCTTTTAGGAAATTATCATGTAATCCCAGGAAATACTAAATGTGAAATTTTCCCTAAGCAAAGTGCCTTTAACTTTTGTTTTCGTTAAAAGAAATGGTTAAATTAGTCAGAAAAGAACATTAATCACATTTTGCAAATGAAAAAACGCCGCAATTTTTACATACTATATAATTACCATGGATATTCTTTTAACAATATCAAAGTCAATAAATTTATTTTGATTAACTGCCCACCGAATAATTTTTATTAACAATGCTAACCCTAGAGCAAAGAATGTATCTTGTGAAATGTTACACAATGGATAATGTTTCATGTCGATGTTAAATACAAATTTTTAATGAAAAGTTTCCAAATGTACCTGTAAGACGTATAGCAATTTATAGAGCTTAAAGGAATGTTGTTGACCTCAAAATAGAGCGATTAAGACAAATATGCCTTATTCGAATGTTGCTCCTTTTCGATCTACAGGGTGTTAAAGTTGAAAAAATATTTTCGATTTTTTTAAATATCTTGAGCATCTTTGAACGGATTGTCTTGAAAGTTTGTACACCTATGTTTTCTGAGGTGGTAATTACGGAAATGGTAACTATTTTGCAATCACATCTAGGATGCGCTAGTTGTAGTGTTCCGTCGGAGTAAACATATGTCAAACTTTTTTGTCCTTCAAAAATCTGAATTTCCAATAAGAAATTATTAAACTACGTTCAATTCTAAATAAAAAAGATATACCTGTTAAAAATCGATAAACTTAACCGTTTTCGAAATAAGAACGATTTACTATTTCTTTACAAAATTATTTGTTTGAACGTACGCCTTTAAATAAGATGACTTAAATGAAGTAGGCCGCTGTCAATGAAATGTCATGTATTATTTATGTCAATTCTAAGCAACTTATAAATACTAGACAGTTTAGTTCTTCTTCGTTTGTGATTTTTTTCATTAAAATGCCGCGTCATAATGATTATTCGTTTGTTGAAATGAGAAACATGGTATGTGTGTATGCCCAAGAAAATTATTGTGGTCGTCATGCAGCAGCGAGGTACTTGGAGTTATATCCAAATAACAGACAACCTAACCACAAGCTTTTCAAGACGTTGTACGACAGATTAGGAGAAACGGGATCATTTCGCCCTAAACGAGACGTTGGAAGGCCTAAAGTATTAGCGGCGGAGCAAGAAGAGGATGTTTTAGTGCGAATTGCCGAAAACACGCAAACAAGCACACGCCGAATTTCATCAGCTACTGGTGTAAGTCAGCCTTCCGTCTTCAGAATACTCCACAAAGAAAAATTGTATCCTTACCATTTTCGTCCGGTTCAACAGTTGATGCCACAAGATCCTCCTGGTAGATTTCGGTTCGCACAGTTTCTTCGTCGGCAACAAAATGCTGACCCTACATTTTATAATAAAATATTGTTTACGGACGAAGCTACATTTACCCGGCGCGGTGTATTTAATTGGAGAAATAGCCATTCCTGGGAACTGGAAAATCCTCACTTGCCACGAGAACAACATTTTCAGCATGAATTCTCAATAAATATTTGGTGTGGAATACTTTCCGATAACATTTTGGGACCATTTGTGTTACCCCGTCCACTTAATGGGGAAAATTATTTAAATTTTTTAACAAATGACTTGCCACTCGTTCTTGAAAATATCCCCTTAAATTTACGGCAAACCTTTTGGTTTATGCATGATGGTGCTCCCGCACATTACTCCCGACCAGTAAGAGAATATCTTGATATAAGTTTTCGAAACCGTTGGATTGGTCGCGGCAGCGAAGTGCCTTGGCCTGCGCGTAGCCCTGATTTAAATCCCCTAGATTTTTATTTCTGGGGTAACGTTAAATCTTTAGTTTATAAAGATGTTATACATACTCGAGAAGAGCTGTGGGCAAAAATACAAGAATCTGTTAACATTATCAGAGACCAACAAAGAAGTCTATTCAGTGTCAGACAAAATTTTAACGAGAGAATAAAAAAATGTATTGAAAACAATGGTCGCCACTTTGAGAATCTTTTGTAATTAGACTTAAGCATAATAAAATTTTCAGTTGTTACTGTGTTTGTCTTAATTCGTAATTAAGTCATCTTATTTAAAGGCGTACGTTCAAACAAATAATTTTGTAAAGAAATAGTAAATCGTTCTTATTTCGAAAACGGTTAAGTTTATCGATTTTTAACAGGTATATCTTTTTTATTTAGAATTGAACGTAGTTTAATAATTTCTTATTGGAAATTCAGATTTTTGAAGGACAAAAAAGTTTGACATATGTTTACTCCGACGGAACACTACAACTAGCGCATCCTAGATGTGATTGCAAAATAGTTACCATTTCCGTAATTACCACCTCAGAAAACATAGGTGTACAAACTTTCAAGACAATCCGTTCAAAGATGCTCAAGATATTTAAAAAAATCGAAAATATTTTTTCAACTTTAAGACCCTTTAGATCGAAAAGGAGCAACATTCGGATAAGGCATATTTGGCTTAATCGCTCTATTTTGAGGTCATCAACATGCCTATAAGCTCTGTCCCATTATTAATGAATCATCCTGTATAAACAATGCCGTTATTTAACGACATTCCTGGCGCCCAATCAAGCGCCGCGCGATAAAGAACAATCTGGCAGATGACAGCTTAAGTGATTCCCCCTCAGTTACGTGGAAATTGATTTCGATTACAATTCGCTATCGGTTTGATTTATATTTCACCATAACAGATTCGCCGGAGCGGCTGCGATTCCCCCGCACCGGATACATTTGTTTAAGCTACAAATCGAAGGAGATCTGTTTAGTATGATTTAGCTGCGGCGGGACGCGCGCGATATTTAAAGCGATTTGTTTCCATTAACGACGCCAGAGTTGGACGGATAAATGCGAGTCGTGTTTTATTTTACGGTTATCCAGTTATCCGCCGAGAAAGTTTGGGAACACACATCAGGATCACGCATCGGAGTGATTGGATGGCGGAGTGAGCCTAGAGAGTAGAGACAGGACCTCGATTCTCCGGCTTAGGTTTATATTTGCGGCCTTAATTCGATCTCCTGCTGGTATTATTCGCGTGTAGTGAATAGAATGGCTAAGTAAATAGATATTAACCTTCCTAAATACATATTATAGGAAATAAATAATAAATGTGTCGATGTCGATGTCGATACTGAACCCCGATTACGGATATGATCAAACTTGATATTAATATTTTGTGAAGTAGGTATATTCAACCAACTGATAATGTAACACAGAAATGATGCCCAATTTTAGTGTTCAAATTTTATTACATTTCTTGGTATTTATAGTCTACTTAATGAGGTCCTAAATAAGAGGGCAAAGATCTGAATGTTTGTAGGATCTTTTGGCATTTCTTCCTCTGCTTTCGATGGCGATGGTTTCGTAAATTGAAAAAACACCCCAATTGCCGCTCGGTCTTGGTATTTAGAAGTCCGCAAAAGTCTTCTAGCGAAGTCCGCCTTAAGTCTGAACTACTGGTCTCTTTAGTTTTTACCCATTTTTGGAGAATATCGCCAACTGCAACTGATAGTCGACTCGTGTTTTTAGCATTGTAGAGGGTATCTCAAACTCGATAGTTTGGGATTACTGTGAAGATACAAGCAAATTAAATAAAATTTGGGACACGTGGTGTTAAATGGGATGAGGTAAGCTCCATTTTCGATAGAACGTATTATCTTATCTGGGATTTGATAGAAACGACTAACGACGTCACCAATTATATTTTTTCCAGAAACATACCCAAATTTTTTTCCTGTTAAAAAGCTCTCTTTTTTCTAATAAAATTTTGTTAGTGAACTTTTTCTCTATTAATTCCCGTTTAAAAGTTATAAGCAATATCCCTAAAGAGTCTCAAAAGAAATACCACCTAAAAATCACATTAGCGGTGGAAGGATCAAGTAGTCGTTGGAAAATTATCGAATGTTCGTTGTTTAAAGTGCATAAAATACTTTTCATTACTCAATACAAACGAAAAAATATAATTGGGACCATGGAAACAAGCACATCACACTACACATCATTACATGTGTAGAGTCCTTAAGTAATTTTTTTAAGCGAAGTCACATTTTTAGACGGAGTGGAATCTTTTACCTTGATTTACGAAAATCTGGCTCCAGATGTGTGATTAATGAAGGTGAGATCAACCAGCAATCCTTATGATGCCAAATTTTACTGAAATCGGTGGATTTCAAAAAAGTACACCCGCCACATTGGATCAGCCATCTTGAATTTTTACAATGTGAATTCATATTCGTAATCAGCGACCCAAAAAACCCCTTTATACAAAATCTGGTCAAAATCCGCTCAGAATTTGAAAATAGCGATTCCTGCTAGGTTTTTTGAGGTTAGAAAAAAAATACACGTTCTAGCTCAATTCTGACAGTGGATTTGAATTCAGCAGAGTTTTTTATATAAAAATGTACTATTTGATGTGGAAATAAATTTTTTTCCAAATTTTCCCAGTAAATTTTCATCAATTTTCACTATTTTTCACAAGTTTTTTGAGGTTAGGAAAAAATTGTGACGTGATGGGCCAATTCTGACCCCAGATTCATGTTCAGAAGGCCAAATTACTACGAAAAATATATGTCGCATAAAAAGTATACCCAACTTTTTTTTGTGTGTGTGGCTGTGAATTTGATCGACTATAAATTTAATGGACTAAAATATTTTTGTATAATTTAAGAAAATGATTTTCAAAGTTCGATATCTCGAAAACGGTAAAGTTTACGTACATGATGTACTATATGAAGTTTGTTTTGCATTTCGAGAAGAATTGAAATATGGAATAATACACAGGGTGTTCCATTAAATAAAAAGCACCTTTGTTTCGTCATGACGTTTTGATTGATCCTATATATTTAATTTTCCTTTATTGTAATAGATTTAAGAAATCACTAAAACGTTTGTGTCCTATGACTTTTCGATAGCTATCTTACTTTAGGAAATAATCCACCGTTTCCATACATATCAGCGACCCTGTATAACTTATTCTAATGGAGAACTTACTAACCTGGACAGCTTGATAAATCTTATAGAAAGAAAAATTCTGATCCAGATAAATAAATTAATAATATGTAGGTATTAGATACTTATCGTATATAGGTTACTCGTATTGGGATACAAATTTGAATTAATGAGGAAAAACTCACCCGACGAGCCGTCTTCCTCGGAATTACCCTAAGTGAAAAATCTAATTACGTAATGAAATCAACCCGCGCGACTGTATCTTATCTGTCTATTTTCTAGTCGCAAAAATGGTCCCGATCAATGCACTGCGCTTCTCTACGTTGGATCGGCACATGCCCAGGGAATGTCAGCTTCCTAGTTTGACCACGGCTCCATCCATCAAGAGTTGACCTCACGAACCCCGTCTATCAATCAGCCCTACTTTTTATTGTTCACTCCCTCTTACTTTTACTATCGTTCTCCTCACTGCGAGAACATCAATACCAGTTGTTCATTTGTTCTCTGCTACGGCGCAAAACGAAAACGTTATTGTTCCATTTAATTGAAGCCACTTGATTTCAATTTGTTCGGATCTTAGTGCTAGATTGAAAATGGTCGGTTTTCATTAAGCACGTGCAGTTCTTACTGTTAGATAGTTGTAATGATACTGTCCTGTTCAGTTTCTTATACAATACCTACAATACAGTGTTTCATGATGAATTGTACATAATATTGGTAGGGTGAGGCACCTTAGTCCGAAAGTATTTCGTGACTATAGCTTATGAATCTTATCTTTGGTGTACATTTAGACTAGGCGGTATCTGTTTTGGTTTGATTGAATCGTATATCCACGGAGATTTTTGGCTTTTTGGCTTTCAAATACAACTAGAAATGAAAATTTTTCTATGCGCATAAAAAACATGGGCTTAACTTTTGGCCGCACAATATGTTAAAAAAATTAGAAAAATTTTATATTTTTCTTCCTATTTAAGTATGTATCTTTTCAAGAGTTGATTTTGGGCGAAAATGGAAGAGGAAAAAATGTTTGTAATTAAATTATTTACATAACATGATTAGTTTCAAATCGAATAAATCATGATTATTATGGTAAAAATCGAAAAAACCGCAAAAATGGGGTTAAAAAACAATACTTCTTAGGGATTTTTTTGGGGTATTTAAATTGGGTATAGAACCTTTATACTTGGCTCAAGAAAACTTCATGTTATGTAGAACCTTCACACCAAATTTCATCAAAATCGGTTCGACAGATTTTNTTTCTTTCATTTCAATATATTATTTTGTATTCGAAAAATACGACCTTGAAAAAAAATAGATACACGTATATACCGTTAGAAAAAAATGTCTACAACCTGTATATACAGTGTTATTTTTTTAAAACCTGTCATAGGCCAACTTTTTTATTTGAAGTAATAGACTAGTACTTCCAAATGCAAAGTTGTAGGAAATAACTTGATTAAGAAAAATGTACAAATAATTTTTTCCGGTGTTTCCATTTAAAAAAATATCGTTTTAGTAGCTACTGCAGAAATATGGCAACACCGGAAATAATTATTTGTAAATTTTTCTTATTTATTTTTAAAGAAGCGTCTTTCCAAGAACTTTTAAAACCTGCTTTAAAAAATTTGATTGGTCGAATATTCACAAAGATATTCTAATTGTTTATTCGACAAACAAGCGCCAGAGCTGTCCTAATTGATGGATTCGAATTTTTCAAAAAAAGTTTGAAAGCTTGAAAGCCCTTCTATATGTGATTAAATTTTCAAGTATCTAAGGGCCTTGCTTTTTGCTGTGCAAAATTTTGAAAATTTGCAATTTTTTTTTTCAAAATCTGGATTGCAAAATTATTATGCAAAATCTATCGAACCGATTTTGATGAAATTTGGTGTGATGATTCTACATAACATGAAGTTTTCTTGAGCCAAGTATAAAGGTCCTATACCCAATTTAAATACCCCAAAAAAATTCCCTAAAAAGTATTGTTTTTTAACCCCATTTTTGCGATTTTTTCGATTTTTACCATAATAATCATGATTCATTCGATTTGTAACTAGTCACATTTTGTAAAAGATTTAATTACAAATATTTTTATCCACTTCCATTTTCGGCTAAAATCAACTCTTGAAAAGATACATAATTAAATAGGAAGAAAAGTATGACATTTTTCTAATTCTTTTAACATATTGTGCCGCCAAAAGTTAAGCCCACGTTTTTTTTTATGTGCATAGAAAAATTTTCATTTCTAGTGATATTTGAAAGCCAAAAAGCCAAAAATCTCCGTGGATATACGATTCATCCAAAAATGGCTTTTTGAAACAGATACCGTCTGGACTAATTATGATGAATTTTGAATACACTGTTGAACAAAGTATCCATGATTACTTGAATTCTGAATAAAACATCCAAAGAGTACTGGAATCCAGTTTACTGAATTTTTAACTTGGAGATTGAAGACAAAAAGATGCTAATACTGTGTCGAAGGGGAATTATGATGTTTCTTATATTAAAGACAACACAATCAAGTTGAAATAAAGTATAAACATAAACAATTCCCCTTATATATAAGATCAAAAAGGGTGTCCATTAACTTGAAAATACTTTATATGGTGTTTGCATAAAAAGTTCAGAATACGTTTGAGGGTGAGTAACAGGACTAGATTTGCAAGAAAACACGAAAGTTATCCCATTTTGAGATGTTACCGCTCCGACGCGACGTCCAGTGAGCCTCGTATATGTACGGGACTAACTCAGCCTCAAACTTATTCCTGCATATTTTTAAATTGAGGTAATTTTTTTCCAATCTCTCGACAAATCCAATGCTTCAATAAAAGAGTATTGAAAAAATTACTGACTATATTTAGTGACTTTTACAAGTTTTTCAGTGTAGAATAAATATCTCATTAAGGTTAGGGACTATATTACTGCTGATTATTTTTAGTCTTCAGTAACTTAGAATAAAGAAATATTGACAATTTTTAAATATTACCGCACACAAAAGTTTCTTTCAAATTGTATTGATTCAGAAAAAAAATGATCAAAGTTGAAAAGAAAAATACTTTTGAAGTGAGTTTCTGGTTTAAAAAACATCAAATATAATATATACAAAATGTCGTCAGCAATTTAAAAGCATGACTACAATCTTTGAACATGCTCACATGATTTCCGCAACTATTTTTTTTAATATCGTTTATAAATTTTTGAAAATTTTTTTAACCTATAATTTTTCCGAAAACTATAATAACCTAACAATAGATTCTACAATTTTGACTACAAATTGGTTAGGTAAATAGGTTTGCTAAGTTTTTTAAGTGGGTCAATGTTAGTGACGAGTGACTCATGGTGAACCTCCCTGTTTGTGTAATATATACCTACTATGATTGGCATTATTTTTTTTAATAGAAGAATGTAGGTATGTTAACGATAACAAAATTGCAGAAAATTGTAAATATTTCTCTAAGAGTAAAAGTAAGGTTAGGTATAGCACAGCATATGTAAACCAACAAATACAGATGAGCGGAAATCATAAGATGCACGTTATTAGTCTGCATAAAACCTCCACAATTCATCAGCTGTAAATAATAAACAGATACGTATTCGATAAAATTCGGAATGAGTGAAAACAGTGAAATGAGACGACATACAAGTTTTATGTTTAGTATACAGGATGTCCCGAAATTAATGCAACATTTGGTCATAGATTCTTAAAACAAATTTAGGCGACCCGTATTTTTTTCAAGTGGTCCCTTCTTTCGGAGTTACTACCCCTGAAATCTGCCCCTGTCTTTTTTAAGATTTATCTCGGTACCCTGTTGTACAAGAATCACTAAATTTGGTACACAAGGGTTTTATGACATGTGGAATCTGACAGTACTACGCTTTTTGGCGGAGAACCCTCTTAACACACTGTTTCGTGGGCCTCCTTGTCTTCGATGTGATGCATTCGATCACATTTTGACAATTTTCTCGAAAACCTTGCGATTCACGAAAAAAGTATCAAGAAACAAAAAAGTTTCTAAATTTAATGGCTTTCTAGCGGACTAATAATTTTTAAGAAATTCAAATATGCCACCAAATTTTTTTGGCTCCAAAAGGGGTTCTAAAAAGCGTAGCACCATCAGATTCCACATGTCATAAAACCCCTGTGTACCAAATTTAGTAATTCAAGTATAACAGGGTTCTGAGAAATAAAAAAAGATTATACTTAGAGGCGGATTTCAGGGGGCTGTAAATCCGAACGAGGGGCCACTTGGCAAAAATAAAAAATTTGGGTCCCCTAAATTTGTCTTAAAAATCTGTGGTCAAATTTTGTTGCATTAATTTGGGAACACCCTGTATATATGATTATTATAATGATTTTTACATTTATTACATTTATTGATCTTCATTATACTTTAGTTGTTATTGTTGTTATATAGGGTGTTCCAAAATATACGCAAGAAGTAATCTTGATGGAAAACAAAGGTTTTTTTATTAAAAATTGTAATTTTTTTTATTCATAAAGTTACAGTATAGGATTATGTACGGAATATCGTCGGATAAATGGCTTCCAAGGTTTTGCTGGTATATACGCAGTCTTTTGTCGAAATTTTCCATTACCGTTTGGCATAAATATGGCTGCATTTTGTTCATATAGCGCTCAATTTTCTCTTTCGAGAAGTGGGTGGTCGTGGCCTTGTTGGCATAAACCATAGATTTTAAAATACTCCAAAGAAAAAACACCATGCCATCTACATTTATGTCTTGGAATTTCAGCGCAAAAAACTGAATTATCATGTAGCAATAGTGATATTGACTGTTATTGCCTGACCAGCCGTTTTTTGGAAGAAGAATGGTCTGATGATGCCTCAAGCCCAAAATGCACACCAAACAGTGACACGTTGTGGATGCTTTGGTTTCCCTACAATCACTCGTGGATTTTCTAAACCCCAAATGCGACAACTTTGTCGATTAACGAATCGATTGTTGAAGACGATTTTGTTCGAAAAATCAGCATCCACTTATTGCTGCCCCATAATCTATTCAACGAACTCTCTTCTCTCTGCGTGGTCAGTAGACGTTAGTTCTTGAGTCAATTGAACTATGTAAGCATGAAGATGCAAATCTTTCGTGAAAATACGCTGTAGAAAGCTTCTCGAAATGTTCCAATTCTTGACCAGGGTGCCTAATTGATGTTTCTGGACTCTCAACAATCATTCGATGTTTTATATTGTAGTATAACAACCCTAGGTTCGACAAAAAATAAGTAAACGTAGTTGTGGCCAAAAAGATGTGATCGTCATAAGGACTACCTACGTTGTGTGTATTTATTTTTTTATTGACCGGAAGGCGCTGGCTACTAACTTTGTAGAGGGGATGTATGGTTTAATTATATAAAACAAAAGCAGAGTAAATACACCTAACCTTTATTTACATACAATTCAAATTAAACATGTGACAAATAGAAACAACAACAAAAACATTAACAACCATTAAACATAAAAGGAGAGTGCCAGGCTCACCTAGAGCTCCCGCAGGGAAAGAGCATGGCAGAGAAACCCACGATCGTTGCTCTTACCACCCAAATATAAATACAAAACAACCGCTAACCAAAGGCATACATTAAGAACCTTTGCTAATGATCATCAAAACTGGACTTATTTAATTTCTCACTAAATGTCATCTCACTCAAGTCTGACATAAACACTTCCAAGTAAAACTGAAGAGGTTTTAGTAACAATAATAGCAACAACAATAATAATAATAATAGCAATAATAATAGGGAAGGTACTGGAGTCCCATCATACGGGAGGCTATCCAGCTATAGTTGAGATTTTAGGGGAACAACAACAATAATAATAATCATGGGTGAAAATGTTAGTAAATTCAACAAAGCTCTTACATATGTATGACATAAAGTGAGCACAAGAAATCAAAGAACAACGTAATCAAGACAAAACAAGTTAAATGTGAAACAAAGAAGCTATTTTGCAATATCTGGGCAGACACGACAAAACATACATATTTCAACATGTAATAAATAATGAGCAATCGTTAATAATAATTGTAACAATTTTATCTTGGAGAAATATACGCCCCTGAGTGTAAGACAATGAAGGCTAAAATCATGTGACCGATTTAATATTATGCTTTTCTATTTTTTTTGCTTCCTATTATATTTTATCACGTAATATAAGTAACGTAGCTTCTGTAATGTTTTATCAAAAGAAAATGCAACGGAAGCACACCGCAGGTATAAAACCAACTGTGTGCTTCACGTGCGCCAGTCTGTATCAAGCACGCAATAAACTTGTTCTCGAAAAGCTCTGCTCATTATTCCAAGGGCCCAAATCCCAAGTACGAAATTCTAAACATACACAGAATTATCATGAAACATCTATACTTTACGTATAACGTAATTGTGGCAAAAACAAGTTAGATGTGAAACAAAGAAGTCGTTATTGTAATGTCTGGCAATCAGGACAATACATATATTTTTAACATGAAATAAGTAATGGGCAATATTTAAGTATAATTATAACAATTTTACCATGGAAAAATATATGCCCTTGAGCATAAAGCAATGGAAGCTAAACTTACAACGAATTATTATCATGAAACATCTACAATCATCACAATCATAAGATTACATAGAACAATTAACAACAAAGTACTTAAAGGATATTACCTGCTAATTAATAACACTTTAAACAATTAACTTTTCACTACTTTGACACACTGTCTGCCGATCGTCTTGTTACCTATCTGCCCACTGTTCTCACTTCAACTACCTATCTTCGACTAACTACGCTTCCTTCCAGAATTTCCTACCTAAGTGCCTGTTTTTTTTGTGCTTCCTTCTATCGACCGTTAATATTACTTTTTCATTATTATACAACACCTATGTAACAGGTGACGTCGAAGTTGATAAGATAAGTGCGGTTTTGCACAATATTGAACGATTTGTTGAAGGACGGCCATAGTGTTAATTGATCCAGTCTCTCTGAATTTTTCAATTAATCTCTTCACAGTTGATAAAGTTTAATCATTTTTCCGACAATATTTTGTACGAAAATTGCGCGAACTGTAGCTGCCAAACCTTCAATATTTTTAAAACATTGCTCAATGATGAAAACGCGTTGTTTTTCGAGTACCATTGTCACGCTGTCCTTCTTTTCGTTGGTAACACTTTACCGCACAAATGGCGCAAAATTCAAATCTTGCCTGAATTTTGGGCCGCCCATTATTTATAATACTTCAATTTAAAATTTTCATTGTTAATTATATTGCCGTTGACATTAGATCTAGTATAAAACTTTTTTTCTTCAAACTATATGTGAATAATAAATTATGACATTTTAAAATATTTCTATTCTTCATAGAACAAAAGTATTTTTTTATCATTTCGTGACCACTTTGCACGCAATACCAGAATTAAATATTATCGTCAAAGTAAAGCGTTCGTGAGACAGTGGGGTTTGATTTTCGTAAAAATTATACTCATAAATTGCAGCGGAGCTGTCATAACACAAAATCGCGTTTGCTTCTAATGCAAGTAATAAAATTTTGAGAATGACAAATTCGCGCCCGTGAATGAGCGTAATTGAACAATGGCTCTTTTTCACACCCTGGCAGAGATGTATTACCACTCGTTAACCGCCTAACTGGCATTTTTTATAAGTTTTGTTAATTCGAACAGACCAGGCGCGCCTGTATATATGGGAAGCCGAACGTGTAACACATTTCATGAAACAAATTTCCGGTTTTTAAATGTCTGTCGAATATACACATTCCAACAGAAAAACACGGTGCAAAATGAGCTTTCAGTCTGATATATTGCGCATTCGATATTTGCTCCGCGTTTTTGCTGTATGCCGTTTGAAATTTAATCGAGCTTTTGCCCATAATTATCGTTTGCCGAGTACTAATATTGCCACGGACATGACACGAATAAAAAATTAATTTGTAGCTTATCTAAAACGATAAAATATAATATTTGCTATTATAAATAATTAAACTGATGATTAAGCATAGGATCAGGCAGGTAAATAACAAAATAATGACAGTCGTAGGCGTGCGAACTGCTGTGAATATTACATAATAGTTGGGTGATTCATTAATAATGGGAAAATATAAAGCTGAAGATACTACACGTGAAATGGTGACCATTGGCGTAAACATGCCTTATCCGAAAGTTGATAGTTTCGGAAATACAGTGTTGAAAGTTAAAATTTTAAATTGTTTTTTCTGATTATTCTGAAAATATGTAGATTAGGAACTTGAAGAATGTAAAACTATATTCTTTTAAACGATGAATAAGAAGCCTGTTGCAATTTCAGCGTTGCTCATAGAGGGAGCCACTTACGACCAATTTTACCGAAAATTTAGTTGGGTAATAACTTTTTACCTTGTATGTCTAATATGAAACTTGATTCAAAACCTTGCCGTGTTATTTTTTCTTTTGATTATCAAAATAGGTATTGGGGTTGTTTTATTCTTTATTTATTTTACATTTATTTTTAATCACAAGAAAATCACACATAACGGCAGCTTTTCGTCGTGAGAGCGGGTCGTAGGTTAGGAAGCAGCTAGCTAAAATTGTATATACAGTATGGTGTTAAATTAGGGCGCCACGTAACTTATGAGTGTAAGTTATCTAGCTGTATTCTGCAAAGTTACGAAAGTCAGAACACTTCATAAAGTTAGGGTTTTACTGAGACTCTGATATTTATTAGTCACATATACAGGGTGAGTGAAAATAAGTGAGAAAAATAAAAAAAAAAAAAATATTTATTCTAAATCTCAGACCAATGGTTATTCGCTTCAGACAAATATAAGAACATTTTATAAAGAAATAATTCGTATTAGTGAAATCAGATATATAATACCTACTAAAGAATGATAGGGTTATAAAATGATTAATTTAATGTTCCAAGCGATTATTAATTTGAGAAACAATATGTAATTAGGATAAAGAACACGTTTATGTTATTGGAGTTACTCCAAATCTCGCTTATTCATAGTACTATGCTTTAGCGTAACAATTTCATATTTTAAATAAACATATTATATATAGATATTTATAAATGCGTGCATTGAGTATGTTTCATCAAAAGATTATTATAACGCTTATATAAAAATTTATGTAGGTAATATGTATTTCTGTCTTACTTTGACTAATTCATAAAAGGATAGAGAGTATAAAAAAAGTTCTTATCTGTCCTGGCGGCTTCTCGATGAAATGGTCGAGTCCTGTGGATGGAGGAAAATGGCGACGTCAGGTCCTAAATTGGGTGGAGCGGTATATCTGCGCCTAGATTGGGACTCGGGAACTGGAGAAACAGCACGGAAGACGTTTTCCACTTAGAATTTAAATTAAAAAAAACCATATTGCCCTTAATTCTGGCCCATCCTTAAATTTTAGTTTGTCCTTAAATTTAGCCTGTCCGTAAATTTAACCTGTCCGTTAATCTCTAAAAATATGGAGGAAAAAAAAATAATTAAACCCCATCCCTAACGTTCTTTTTCTTTGGGAAGATAATAAACAAAACTTAAACTCACCTTTTTAAAAGAGATTTGTAGGACTAAGAAGAAAAAGTATGTACAAAAAAAACTGGAGCTTGGCTGCAGATGTTAGTTACACAATCGGATGTCTTGAAGAGGCTGAGTTCAATTTCTTGGGATACTATCGGTAGACATCGAGGAGTGAATGGCGTGGATTTTTCGTGTGCAATTTTCAGATCCCCAAATGTAGGAAGATTGGTGGTTTATAACCCGCACACCTTATCCCATCGCCTACTAAAATTCAACTCTCTGCTCGATTCTCTGAGAACTCGAAGGTTCTAGTACCACGGAAGTACTTTGATTTGGTGGGGGTAACATTTCCGGAATAAACGATTGATGAACTCGGCAACCAGAAATACAAATACAGATGGTAGACATATGTGACACTCAATACCTGATGAATGGGACTGTTAAATAAGAAGATTTATTTGATGGTAAGTATTTGGTAGTTAGTAATTAGTAATTAACCTTTTTTCTTTTTGTAGGTAACTTGGTAAGTTACTGTAAACCGAAGAAATATATGGATTCATATAAATTGTGAACCAGTTTTAAACAAATGCACCTACGTCATCTTTTATTTAAAGTTGTGGTATTCTAATGTAGATAATATATATATTTTTATATTGTTATTACCGTTACCTGTATAAGTATTTTCCATTAAATTTTACAATATCACTTATCAAGTATTTTAATTTTTCTGTTACCTTATTACATTGTAATTGTAAAATTAGTTATTCATAAAGTAATTAATATGATTTTACAAATTTTAAGTACTTTTCTGGCGGTAGTAATTTTAAATGCTACAACCTGAAAGAGCAATCATTTTCCCATTAATTATACATTCTTGTTTCATTTCGGTATATCGATCCTTTTTCAAGAAAAATCGATATAACGAACACTATGTTTTGATAATACGACAAATTAAGTGTTTCTTCATGTTATTACAACAATTAACAATAAAACAAATAAAATACATAATAATGATTTAAAGTAATTGTTCGAAGAATCAACTGTTGATACTGATACACTTTACACGTTTTCTGAGAGATCTTCGAGTTTGAAACTGACTTCGTTGGCAGCGATTTGTATTCTTTGCTACAACTGTTCACGTGAACCAATAGATCTTTGTAAATTATATCTTTCATCCGAGACCAAATAGAAAAATCAAGAGGATTGAAGTCCGGACTTCTGCGTGGCCAAGCAAAAATGCTTCCACGGCTTGAAGAAGTTGCACTTTTTTAGAAGAGACATGCGGTTCATGCACGACGGAGCTCCACCGCATTTTTCTCGGCCAGTGCGTGCATATTTAGATGCAGTTTTTTCAAATCGCTTGAAAAAATATAATTCCACAAATGTTCAAGTTCCTAACTTACATATTTTCAGAATAATCGCAAAAAACTATTTAAAATTTTAACTTCCAACATCCTGCATTTCCAAAACTATCAACTTTCGGATAAGGAATGTTTACGCCAATGGTCACCATTTCACGTATAGTATCTGCAGCTTTCGATTTTCCCATTGTTAATGAATCACCCTGTATATTCATATAAAGGAAGAAGGTGATTAAGCGCGATTTTAGGCCTAATAAAAATAAAAATAATGCATGATTTTTATAGCTTGGGTGCAGAAAAAATAAAATCAGGACGTATCCACCCCTCACCATTCATTGTGCTACATACTTCCCAAAAACCGATTCACATTCAATTACTAGGACAGGTAATAATGACAGAAAAATCTCTTTTTACACATCCCTGGGGCCAGACAAGCAATATTCCGTTGATTTTGGACAAAACGCATCCAACGCCTATTTTCCCATACCCATCCCCATAATTTTAATCACGTGCAACTATTGTGACAGACTGGAATACCAGAAAATTCAAATTAAAGCTCAGATAAACACAAACTAGGGCTCGAACAAGCAAGCTCGATCTGAAAAACGGACTGGTTGAATGTAATTATACCATGTCCAGGAAACTCAAACAGAACCTTTACACAGGCAGGAAATCTGAACCTCGGACAAGGAAATTCTAACTGAAGCTGGGACATGAAATCTATATCTCAAACAGAAATTCAGGTTGCTAAAACCACGCTGAAGCACCGACAGCAAACTCAAACTGAAGTTCAATCAGGTAAACCTAAGCTGAAGTTTGGGACAGGGAAACTCAAACTGAAGCTCAGACATGGAAGCTCAAACTATAACAGAAGCTCTAGCTGTTAAAACAAAGCTGAAACTGCGTCAGGCAAACGCAAACTGAAGCTCGGACAAGGAAACTAAATTCGGAGTTTGCTTCATCGCCTTTGAGTTTTTGCTATTTTCTCAACTGCATTTCTTTCATTAGAGTGAATCTCTTATAAATGCTAAAAATGTTTCGTTGATTTTGAGGGTTGCTTTCGCTGTACAGCAAGAATAAAACGCTCTCTCAACGGTAATAATAAAGAATTTTATTGAAAACTAATGTATAGGAAAACTATGAAAAGACGTGTTGACGGTTCGAGGGTTTGCTGGAGAGTGTCTTCTGTGTGTGCATTCGGTTGTAGGTATCTTGGTAGTCGGTGGCAGAAGTCCCGGGTCCTGGCGCCACTCTACAGGGGTCGTTTTCCGGGAACCCTGTGGTGTGTCCGGCGGCGTTCTTACGTTGTGCTTAAAAATGGGTCACTTGCAACATGTGTACCCACAATTTATATTACGTTGATTTTTTAAGCTTCTACAAAATTTTGCTAGTTTAAGAAAATTTAACCAAATTAACCTATTTAGCTTAATTCTGTGTCACTAATAATGTTCCACTACATTGATATTAAGTTATTTTCACTATTTTGAACAGTTGTATCTTGTACGAATTAGTAAATGACTAAAATGTTTTCAGGTTCTCCGTTCCTTGACAACTATTAATGTTTATACACTACTTGGGATTTAAATACAGTCTTATATGAATAGAAGGTCTTTTACATAATGTTAAGTTATGGGTTTGACATTTCGAAAATCGCTATATGAAGTTATACAAAGAACTTTAATTTTGATTCCACTTATAAATATAGACCAAAGGTATGATGAGCTTTAGTTATAGTCTTAGTTTACTGCATGGATTTAATTTATAAGTGAACTCCTTGCATTACGATAGTCTACCAGTCAAAATTTTAACTTTTTCAAATTTCCCCAAACCATTGCTCCTATATAATAAATTAGTTTACAAAATTGTACTAGGTAATACATTTTAACTTTCTACTATGTATTATTGCTTTTATTAGCCTATTTAATTTAAAATTTTGCATTATTTATTTTATTTTGACAGATTGATAGTATCATGTAACAATTTTGCCTTTTTTGTACTAAAACTTATTCTAACGAGCGTTCAAATAAAAACGTGGTCGAAGTTGGCTCTGACACATTGGACGTAGGGAGTAGCTTATAGCGACCAACTTAACCTCATTTCTCAACGAGCTGCGTATAGCAGCTGTCAGTTTCAATAACGTTAATGACTATATAACTTTATTTTAAAGAATAATCGTGATAACAATAAGAAACAATTAAAGGAGCTGCGGAAAGTGTCCCCCTCCTTGTTATAACAATAAATTAAAGCAGCTGCTGAAAGTGTCCCCCTCCTTGTTCCAAGTACTTTTCACACCAGTTCATCAAAGAATTAAAGACATTTTCTAAGATGCTCGGGGTATTGTTAATTTCACGAATCTTGTCTATAAGTCGAGCCTGCAGATGGTTTAAATAAGGCAGTTCAAAAATAGTGTTTTTAAGGTAAGGCCACAAAAAGAAATCACACGGCGTAATATCACATGACCTCGGTGGAAATTCATGTTCAGCATTGAGACTTATTAGTCGATTTTGGAAAACTTCCCTCAACATATTCATCATCTCGCCTGCCGTATGTGCCCTTGCGCCATCTTGTTGAAAGTAAAAGTTTGTAATTTCGTTTTCTTCCAGCTGGTTAACAAAAGGAGCGATAATTTCTTCTCTATACCTTCGCGCAGTAAGAGTACCATTAAAAAAAATAGGTCCATAAATCCTTCTTCGATTGAGAGCACACCAAACTCCAATTTTTTGAGCGTGTAGAGGGCCCTCGACAAAAAAGTTATCTGGTTTTTCAGAAGACCACATTCTCATATTCTGTGAGTTTACGTAACCACTTAAATGAAACCAGGCTTCATCAGAAAAAAAGGTGATATTATGAAGTTCACCGTAGTTGTTTAAAAACCATTCACAAAATACAGCCCGTCGCGGAAAATCAACTTCATGAAGTTCTTGCTGACAAGTTAAACGATAGGAGAACAAACGCAAATCTTTTTTTAACACTGTGTGGCAGGTACCGACTGATACTCCCACCATTTGTGACAAAACACGTACAGAAGTTCTTGGCGCATTTTCCATTATTTGTTGGACATTTTCTTTTAATTCTTCAGTCCGCTTTTTAGGTCGGCCGCTTCCTTCTTTTCTTGTTACACTGCCCGTTTCACGAAAAACATTAACACAACGCTGAACTGCACTTTGAAAAATTTTGTACTCAACAACGCCGGGAAATTGATTTTGAAATTCTATGAAACATTCCTCAATAGAATACTTCCATATTCCATCAATCTTGCGTCCATTTCTAAAGTAGGACTCTATGATAAACACTTTTTGTTCTTGAGAAAACACCATTTTAAACGCTTTTTAAAACGAAAATATTCAAATTGATAGCGGCGATATAGCGCTTTGACAGATGACGTTTAAGTTCATTTGCTATACGCTACGCCCTACGTCCAAATTTTCAGAACCAACTTGACCACGTTTTTATTTGGACGCTCGTTATATGTATATTTGTATCCTTCATTTTCTCATATATAGTACAACACATCCCTGTTGTCAGAGTTCTCTACTTTGGTATGTCACAATGTTGTTTAGTTATGTACCATTATCGACTTATGATATCATAACAATAGGAAAACATACAGGGTGTTCCATTTAAAAAAACCGGCATATGAAGGTTTGAAGTTAACTAAACTCGGCATTAAATTTCTAGCACCCTGTATGCAATTAAGCCACTTTGAAAGTATGGATGGGAAGATAGTGGTTTAGCTATCCCCCCTAGCTATTGTTGCTTTATCTTTCTTACTATAAAATACACATGGTTTGAAGCTAGTCACTGTTTTTCTCCATTTTCATGAAAAAAATTAAATATCTCGAAAACGGTTAACTTTAGGAATAGGAAAACTTTATAAAAGTCCATCTAAAATAACACGTAGAATCCAAAGTTGCAATAATATATAGGGTGTTCCATTTAAAATAAGCAAGTTGATGGCTATTTCCGGTATAATCGGAAGTGATATGTGGAAGCCATTTTTTTAGTTGAGAAGGGCATGCCCGAAAACCCGGTATCCCTAATTTTCAAAATTCAAATCGAAGTAATCTCTGAAATAATTCTAATGGGCCGTCACCATGAGACACCCTGTATATAATTTTAATTTTAAATATCAAATGTTACAACTCCAAGGGCACTTTGAATGTAAAAAGGATATAAGCCACAGGTAAAAAAATACTTTATAATATTTAATAATGGAATTATGAAGGATTTACTAATAAAAAATTAATAACGTAAAAGTTTTAAGTAATAATCTTACTTCGTTTGGACTACTACTATAAATCAGTACTTTCTCGCAACTATATTTACAGTATTTCCGCTAAAAAGCTGGGAATCTCCTCGCAGAGTATCATAAACGGCGGAATCATCTTCTCTTATCTTCAGTGTAGTATTTCATATAGGGCGTCATGGGATAATATCTTCTGACGGTCGCGCCATAATAGCTCGTTTCGAACTTGGCACTAAGGGAGGGTTTTTGTTTGTAATAAACATAAATTAATTTGGAACATCCCCAGGCATTTGATCTGCTTAACACTGGCCCGAGGCTTGCAACTTTCCGGGAATAGTTTTAGAACAGATTACTGTAAAGAAACAATTTGCGATATTTTATGTGGACTTTTTACATTTGCAGAGAGTCTGTATTTGCAAATTAGTTTGTAAATTTAGAAAAACACGTGTTATAAGCATTTTTTTCATTTTGGAAATATACAGGGTGTTTAAATTAATGCAGTTATTTATTATACGTAAAGAAAGCAAAATTTAGTTATATTTTTGAATCATTAAACAAATAGTCATATGTGTGTAATAATTTACTCTATTTTAATTTAGGTACTTATTAAACTAACCCAAAAAAAATTAAAAATGTTGTCTAAATAATTTTAAAGACATCAAACAACGTTTCTCGATACCAGAAATCTAAGTACAAGAAGGAAACAATTGCACTGTGGGCTACATGCCGTAACTAGCATTGAATTATACCAACAGTCCTAGCAAACAGGTCGTAATGCACCTATCTGATATTTTGAAACTGTTAAATCATTCAAGGAAATACTCTTTTGCTATATGCTATATCCCTTGACAAAGGCTAATCATGTAAAAAAATAGTACAATAATATCTTCTTGTTTCCATATTTTATATTAACGACTTATTGATGGTGATTTCACTTTAAATACAGAAACTGCGGGACTAGATTCATTACCAAAATATAAGTAAAGTATGCTCTGTAAACTTTTTTCCTGCGGGATTCGGTATTCAAGATATAGGGTGTTTACAAAAAAAATATATTTTCTGATCTTCATAATGCGCTGACGGAATTGAATGAAATTTGCTACAGCGTAATCAGTGTAATGAATTTCATTCAACTCGTTCAGCGTAATATGAAAATATAACAGAAAAAAAAAAATTTTTTTGAAACACCCTATATCTTGAATACCACGTCCCCTAGGAAAAAAAGTTTATAGAACACACTAATCCTTCTTTTTTAGCAACTAATCTATTTCTGCAGTTTCTAAATTTTAAGTAAAATCACCCTGTGTAAATAGCCTTTAAAATAGAAAAAAAAATACGAGAGCTAGTAATATAGTGAAATATACATATAATTTTTAAAACCATGTGTGTAAGTTTGGACTCTAGATGTAACACTAGTAAAAATTAAGGAATATTTTCCTTCCTTATCCATATTTAAAAAAAGTTGTCATTGAAGTGTCAGTTTGTGAGAAACAAGATATTGTAGTTTCCAAAAAAGTGTTACACCTTTTTTTAATGTTTTAATCAAATGAATACATTGAAATGAAATTTTATGTACCTACTCAATACATGCAAAAATTGCATTGAATATGAAGAAAAATATTTCAGCTTAAGCCTGTGCTGTGGCGTAAATAAATATGATGTATGGAAGATTAATAGTTCTCGAAAATTACTGCATGGTATTTTGAATGTGTACCTACATTTTATTTTGAACAAAAAATGACCAATTGATTTTTTTGCGTAGACTATAGTTTTTATACAAAGTATCAATTTGTAAAATTTACGTTTAGAATAATTTAGAATCATACAAGGCGAAAAAATATAAAAAAATACATCATATACCTTTAGGAACTCCATTTAAGACACAGTATTAATGATTTCAAAAAAAAGTATCACCGCGCAGATTCATCAGCATGCACCAATTTTTAAGAGCTAATAGATTTCACAAGTCTTCTAAATGGGGCTTATTTTGGAGCTAAGACAATATTTTCACATCAAAAACATACTTCAATTTTGATATGATGTAACACTGTGTAAAAAATGTTTAGCAGTTCTAATTCTTGCCGTATTGTAGCAGCGTCTGAAGTTTCATTTTCTTATGTTGATTTTTGTTTCTATTATTAATTTTCTTACACAATATTATGAAGAGAAATTGTTTGTTGTACAGAAAAGTTTACCTGTCGTAGGTAAGTACTATTTTTCATAACAACATTTACGTTACAACAATAGAATACAACACACAAAATGACAATACACAAATACTTAGATATAAAAAAATATAACCAATATATAAAGTTTTACCTCTTCCTTTGCAGATTGGGAACTTCTTTACTATAACTTTTCCATTTCATAAGCAGTCAATTTAATTTCAAGCAATTTAATTTCAGTTTCATATTAGTAAATTCAGTTTCAGATCGTCTTATGTATGTATTTATATTTCAGGTATAACCATTTCTATTTAGTTAAAGGTTAATTAAATTTTAGAATTAGGAAACGTGATTCCATAAAGCTTAGTTATATTTTAGAAGGCGTAAATGGTTTTTCAGAAACCATCATTAATATTTCAGAAACCATCAAATGTATGTCATAAGGTATTAGTTATTAGCAAGCGACAATTTTGATCTTTTGTCAAAGCAGTGGTATCCAGATTACCCGCTACGGGTTAGATTTTGCGAATGCTAGCTACAACAAAATTTTTAAAATACGACTTTCCCTTAATGTGTTATTTACGTAAGAGGCTATGCTTTCTCGAAACTGGATAGATAATTTTCACAATCCACATGTCTGGAAACGTCAAAATTCTAATACTGTTTGTCTTAGAATATTTTGACCAAATCGAATGGACGGTTTTTGAGTATATCGAATTCCTTTAAAATAATCTGTCTAAACTTCATGAATACTTGTTCTTAGACTTTCGCTTGCGCTATATTCCAGACAACCAAATTCCAGTGACGTGTAAATAAATATTTTAAAATAATTTTTAATAATAAGTATCTTTTTTATTTCATTTTTATCCTATGCTCACATTTTTTTTTAAGTGCATCACTCTGTATATGGACAATGTTTAGTAAGAAAAAATTCATATACCTTATTTTGCAAATCATTTCCTGTCTAATTTGTGATCCAGCTAAATTTATTGTCTTTTATGCGTATTCTGTATTGATTTTGACTTTTATATTTTGTTTTCCCTTTATACGGATGTTACTGATATATCAAATAGATCATTATTTATAAACATTTATTCATACAGGAAATTACATACACTTTGATTTTAAATAATTATTGATTAAATATTTTTATTAGCTCTGGGGCTCGCAAATGACTAAACTTCATATTCACTACTGCTCACTGAACATCCCTTTGATAATAAATACGTATGCTTAATTAGAAATTTAATGTTGAGCTTTATCTGAGCTCTCTTACAAAACAGGTATCACAGACCGTCGTTCAGTTTCAGCTGATTGCTGCATAACCAGTGTTATTGGATTTCCGAACAGAATTTCCTCCATTCTATTATTGCTAATTCTATACCTGTCCATTAGAGGCTGCATCTATTATTATGGGCTCTATTGTCTACCACATAAACTACTCTAAATGTCAGCTGTTCGCTTTTTGTGATTTTGTATTCGGATTGGACAACGTGATCCTTGTACTAATTTGTACCTATAGGCGTCTGCAACAGGTTCAGAGCAACCGAAATTGTAATAATTTAGGAAAATACCTGTAACTTAACACAAGAAACCGGAAATAAGATGTTTTATACATTAAGTATTTTGTGGAGCATTATTTAGAATAATTATAAGTTTTTAAAGATCATATTATGTTGTTGTGAAATTCAGTTAAGAAGTCCGTTTTTTTAAATTAATTTGTCGGAAAATCTTTCTTTAAATAATTTTAATATTAATCATTTAATGGTAACAATATCTGTTGGGATATAATTTCAAGAAAATTATTTGAACTACCCTAACAGTTTACCGCGGCAGGGGTAAATTGAAATTTTCCGCCAATGTCTTTCTACCTCGGGTATCGAATGCGGTTAATTCCAAGAAAGTGATGCAGGGTCTTCTTGGAATTTTATCTCAACAAATATCGAACGAACTGTAGTTTATTACGTAACAGATAAGTAGATAAAAAGTTGATTATTAAAAATCAAATGAGAGTCTACCAAAATGTTGGAGTGGAAAATAATACCATTAAAAGGAAATAAAAAGATTACCCCCATTAATTTACTAAACAGTGAAAAATGTGTGTTAAATTATTATGTGAACTTAGATCCCTGTTACCTACAAAATACTAAAAGCAAATAATCCTGGAATAAACATATACAACTTTGGAAGCAGATAAGCAAATTTGGACTATCAAAACTAATTGAAAATGAAACCTTATATCCATTTTTGACGCAGAAAAAAAAGATTTTTCGAAGCGTTAATTCGTAAAATATTCGAAACGATCCACGTCGCACAGCATGTGACGTCACACCATTCGACAGTGGCAATTTTAGTTCTTTTTTATGTGTATTAGTATTTCTATGTGTATCACACAGGTGGAAACCTGTGGAAAAAAAATTAATCGTAAATTTTTATTGAATTATGATTTTTTTAAATTTTTGTTAATTGCTTCAAATAATGACCTTATTTTCGTTATATTTTACAGTAGCAGCTGTAGTTTCAAAAGGAGTTTAGTCAATAGGAAATAAGTAACTACACATCTAAATAAAATAAGTAGGTAAGCAAAAATATAATAAGTAAATCTAAATTAAACATAAAAAATATGTAAATGTAAGTTAATATTGTTTCAGCAAAAATAAATTAAAAAATAATAATAAATAATTAAACCCTGAAAATTATATTCAATGAAATTGTAGATGAATTTATAAATCATAATATTCAAATAAAAAGGAAATGTAGAAACTCCACGTTTCTCTCTTTAGGGAAAAATACTTTTATACAGGGTGCGGCATGTGTTGAAGTACGATATCTCCGATATTATAACGAGCGTTCAAATAAAAACGTGGTCGAAGTTGGCTCTGACACATTGGACGTAGGGAGTAGCTTATAGCGACCAACTTAACCTCATTTCTCAACGAGCTGTATAGCAGCTGTCAGTTTCAATTACGTTAATGACTATATAACTTTATTTTAAAGAATAATCGTGATAACAATAACAAACAATTAAAGAAGCTGCGGAAAGTGTCCCCCTCCTTGTTATAACAATAAATTAAAGCAGCTGCTGAAACTGTCCCCCTCCTTGTTCCAAGTTTCACACCTGTTCCTCAAAGAATTAAAGACATTTTCTAAGATGCTCGGGGTATTGTTAATTTCACGAATCTTGTCTATAAGTCGAGCCTGCAGATGGTTTAAATCAGGAATAGGCAGTTCAAAAATAGTGTTTATAAGGTAAGGCCACACAAAGAAATCACACGGCGTAATATCACATGACCTCGGTGGAAATTCATGTTCAGCATTGAGACTTATTAGTCGATTTTGGAAAACTTCCCTCAACATATTCATCGTCTCGCCTGCCGTATGTATGTGCTCTTGCGCCATCTTGTTGAAAGTAAGTTTGTAATTTCGTTTTCTTCCAGCTGGTTAACAAAAGGAGCGATAATTTCTTCTCTATACCTTTGCGCAGTAAGAGTACCATTAAAAAAAATAGGTCCATAAATCCTCCTTCGATTGAGAGCACACCAAACTCCAATTTTTTGAGCGTGTAGAGGGCCCTCGACAAAAAAGTTATCTGGTTTTTCAGAAGACCACATTCTCATATTCTGTGAGTTTACGTAACCACTTAAATGAAACCAGGCTTCATCAGAAAAAAAGGTGATATTATGAAGTTCACCGTAGTTGTTTAAAAACCATTCACAAAATACAGCCCGTCGCGGAAAATCAACTTCATGAAGTTCTTGCTGACAAGTTAAACGATAGGAGAACAAACGCAAATCTTTTTTTAACACTGTGTGGCAGGTACCGACTGATACTCCCACCATTTGTGATAAAACACGTACAGAAGTTCTTGGCGCATTTTCCATTATTTGTTGGACATTTTCTTTTAATTCTTCAGTCCGCTTTTTAGGTCGGCCGCTTCCTTCTTTTCTTGTTACACTGCCCGTTTCACGAAAAACATTAACACAACGCTGAACTGCACTTTGAAAAATTTTGTACTCAACAACGCCGGGAAATTGATTTTGAAATTCTATGAAACATTCCTCAATAGAATACTTCCATATTCCATCAATCTTGCGTCCATTTCTAAAGTAGGACTCTATGATAAACACTTTTTGTTCTTGAGAAAACACCATTTTAAACGCTTTTTAAAACGAAAATATTCAAATTGATAGCGGCGATATAGTGCTTTGACAGATGACGTTTAAGTTCATTTGCTATACGCTACGTCCTACGTCCAAATTTTCAGAACCAACTTGACCACGTTTTTATTTGCACGCTCGTTAGAAGATATTAAAAAAAGTTATTTACAAAAGTTGTATCCAACTTAAAACTGCTAATTTTAATATTATTTTCGTATATACAGGGTGTTACTTATTACCAGGGTGAACCAAACATACTATTTTTTAAATGAGACACCCTATATATTATTTCAAATTTAGATTAAGCTCATCTCTCCTATGCTTCCAATAAATGATTTAATTATGTTATACAGGGTATTTCAAAAGTTATGGTCAATTGTATACGAGAATCATTCCCATTTTAGCGTCATGTATACCGTATACAGAACAACATAACAATAATATTTTGCAGGCATAACTTTTTGTTATTGGTACAGTTTTACGAAAAAGGTCTATTTCATTATTATTGCAACAGTTGAATATAGGGCGAGCCAAAACTCGAGCACATAATTTTCTCAATTTTTTTAAATGAATCACACTGTATTTTATTTAAAAAAAACTTTCATTTTTATAGAGCACTCCTTGTAGGTAAAATCATTAATTTCTGAGATATTTACTAATTACTAATAAAAAGAGAGTTTTTAAAGAATTCCCATTATAACAATAAACAATACAAAATTTCACAGAAATTTGTTAAATGACAAGCTAGTAATTATTACTGAATAATCTCTATCTGTCATTAATTTGCCCACGAACATGTTGAATATCACTTGAAATCGCATAACCTCTCTAACTTCTTATACCTAGGACTAACTCATGAATACTGGTAAAACTCTTTATCTTAAATGAGTACAAATATTTTACAGCAGAAATGACGATATAGCCAACACATTAAACAGTGTGGCTATTCTAACTAACCCCTAGACCAAGGGTCGGCAACTGGCAGACCGCGGTCCAGGTCAGGACCGCGGAAGGTAAAATATTGGACCGCCAAAAATTTTTTGAAAGTATAAATTACTCAAATAAATTATTTAAAAAATGTTTTTTTACATTTAAGTGTCAACCTTATCATTTTTTCTAGTATTTTACAATTATGTGAGTGTTTTGAGTTCTTAATCTTAATTATTAAATTTGAGTTCAAATGAAAATTTGTAAGAAATATGAATTTTTTTTCTGGACCTCGTTAAAAATTTTTAAAAGTATCCGGACCCCACCTAAAATTACTTGCCGACCCCTGCACTAGACCTTTAGATAAATAATAGGGTTGTTGGCCAAATTTCAAAAAGTAGATAAAATAATTCTACACGTATTAACTAATGTGTATGCACAATTAGAGATTGAGAAATGCATCAGAACGGTATTTAAAATAATTATTTAAAACTGATTTTTTATAATATTTCAAAACGGCTGTAACGTCATAAGGGGTACCTTGTAGTGAAATTACGTGTAAATGATTGCGTAATGGAAAAAATTGGAAGAAGACGCTCTGTCAACACTGTCGGTAGTGTCAGTCTGTCAGTGACACTGTCGCATAAAATATTTTCAAGTCTACGAGTTATTTTCCTTAATCTTCGAATTCCTTTATTAAGTAAAATTATTATTTAGTAATAATCATTTTATATTTTCCCTTAAAATTAAAGCAGAATGTGTAAAATGGGATTTGTGAAAGCTGCTTCGCAAATTTTACCGAAATTTATATTTTAATAACCATGAATTGAATTTTTAAAAAGAGGCAACAGGGTTTAACGGACAATTTTGACATATTTTCTTCTTCAAAATTATGCACTAGGATCGCTACTAGCTTCTTGTTCAATTGCCCCTTATGACGTCAAACTAGTTTTTAAGTAACGCAAAAATTCATATATGATTTCTACCACTAATTTGTCATATATTTAAAATTTTACTATAAAAGCAGGTTCTTTTATATAAAATCTTTATGTCAACAACAATTTGTATATGGTTTGTTTTTATAGTCAACAACCCTATTCAGAAAATGTGGTTACTTGGTCTGACCATTAGTCCTCAAAATTTATGTTTATTTCTTATTATTTTTGAATATTAACTTGGTTCTGATTTAGGTTTTCTATAGGTACTAACTTACTAATGATGATGAATATTATACAGGGTGTAAATTGAAACAGCTTTACAGCTGAGTGACTGACGTACCCTTTCTAAAAAGCATGGACTGTTTCGGATCGCATTGCAGACGTAGACTGGAAGCCTGCATTACCGTAGGTGGAGACCATTTTCAACAACTTGTGATTTTTGTTATTTATTTGCTTAGTTTTGAAATATTTTTTATCATGTTGCCATTTTCAATCATGTTTTCCATCATAAAACGCCATTTATATTGAAAACGTTTCGCGTTAGAGATTTTGATGATGACTTCTTGTGTAGAAAACATTAAAATAGGCTTTCCATAGGCCAATTTTCCCAAAGTCGTAAAAATTTGGGGCACAAGGACCTCACGCAATCCTAAAACCTCCGCCTCTGTCATATGAGTAAAAATTGAGCTCTCAAAAGTAGGTAATATTAATGATAATACGTGTACAAAATTTGAGTTCTGTATTTCAAACAGAGAACAAAGAAACTGGAAAAATTCTTCTTTTTGACACCTTATATCTCGAAAACTGTGCGTTTGCGGATCCATGTTTACAAAGACTTTTTTGTTTCTAGTATCGTTTACTTACAGCTGTTTCAATTTACGCTATTAATTATGATACACCCTGTATATAGATTTTTTTTTTCTAAAATTCTGTAGTAAAATAAAAAGAAAGTCATTATTATACAATTAGGAACTCCAAGTCTTAAGAAAATAAGAAAATTTTAAAAAAGTGACATTTTTCATATACTGGGTGTAACGTAAAGGTTGGGAATAAATTAAACGGTGGATTATTTGGTTTAAAAAATAATTTTTTCTCATATGAAGTTATGCTCTACGGGTTTTCTTTTCCAAGCTACAGGGCGCTAAAAAGTTTCAAAAAATTTAGTTTTTCTCCAATAAATTTCGAACATTATAAGATAATGGAACGAAATTTTAGCCTTAGCTTAATTCATGTAAGACTTTGTAAGTTACTCAGTGGCGCGCGTACGGATTGTACCATAAGGTTTTTCGAAGAAAATTGTGGTACGCCACAGGTAAAAACATCTTTTTAATATTTGTTTATGATCTACTTTTTATTTTAAACAAAATTACCCTCTTGCGTTTTATTTCTAGCTCTTGTAATTTTTCCGTAAATAAAACTTTTGTAAATACCATTTTATCCCACTGCTAACAGAGGAATATAAAAATAACAAAAGCATTATGAAGTACGATTCGACTCAGCCACCGAACATGGTCAAATAGGCATTGAAAAATGATTTTCGCATTGAAAATGATATTAAAAAACTAAATTTTTTTAAATGTTTTAACACCATGTAGCTTGGAAAAGAAAACCCGTAGAGCATAATTTTATATGACAAATATTTATTTTTAAAATAAAAAATCCAGTGTTTAATTTATTCCCAACCTTTATGTTACACCCTGTATATTTCGTTTGAATAAAGTGTACAGAACTATTTCAAAAAAAGATATGGGTTTGACAATGATACTTTAAGAAAGGTGTTGACTGCCAGCCACATAACTACGACACTAATACAGAGATATAGAGTGGGGAGAATGCTCTTACAACCTGGGCGAGCATTTTGAACATCATGGTTGCCAACATAGATAAATTTTAGGGAAATTTAAATAGGAACAGGAAGAGACAAATTTAAAATGCAATACCAAAAATAAAGATTCAAATTATATGAGTAACATTTTTTATTTTAATAGGTTTTTTACAGAAATTGGTAAATATCTAAAAAAGTTCTATTTTGAAATATAAAGATAAACTAGTATAAACAAATAATAATGATTTTACATATTTTATTTATTGATGATTAAATAATATTAACTTAGTTGTTTTCGTATTAGATGTCCCTGAATTTTCTTAGTATATTGTTTGCCTAAATTAAAAAATCTTATTCGCATATATGCAGAAACAACACTTTTCGTTAGAATTAATAAACGACTTTCATGCGAGTGATAACACTGCGCTCTATTAAACTAGAGAACATACTTAGTTCTCCTGCACAATTATAAAATTGTTGTATCACAGAAGCAACAAATACAATCATGAAATCCTTTTCATGTGGCAATTTATTTTCAGTGAATACTAAAAGTCGTCTTATTGCGGTAGGTAATTCTGAATATATTTTTTTAATTTTATCAGATGATATACTGAAATAATGTAACATTTAAGCTAAGCAATATAGTTAGTGGTTGGGGTTGGAGACAAAATACATGTAACGTGTATAACTCGCATAACCTAATTACTGTTTTTTCTAAGATGTACCTATAACTATGTTCGGTTTGAAAAAACTTTATATGTTTTCTCCTTGTGCTGCTATCAGTACTTGTAGAAGTATTTTGACTAGATGACAATTCGCCAAAATAATAATATACACTGCCAGGGAAAATAATATTTATTTAAAACAATTAGTATTAACAAAAAATAAAATTACCAAAGGTTCTGGTTAAGCTTAGAACGTTCTGCCGTATCATCTAATGACATCGATGAAGTAAATGGAGCATTATTTTGTATGGTATGTAATGTTTCAACTGAACTTGTGGATGGAGCGTCGGCTTTATTAGATAAAAAGACTTCTAAATTTGAAACTGCATCAGGCTTTAGGCGAATTTGACTTACAGCATTCAGAAAATCTTTTTTTATTTCTCTGACCATTTAAATTCGTGATCAAGTCTCAGACTTTCTACCCATTTTATAAACATATCACCCCTCGGAAAGCTGCAAGATTATTTAAACAGTTGTTGCAAGAAATAAATTCATAAAACCACTCTTACCGATGAAATGTAATTCCTTTTGGTTTAAAACGGCTTATGTTAAAAAGCTCCAGGCGTAAATTATACGCATATAAACAAATAGTATAAAAAATAATTCACGAAACATAACCTTGCTTACTCCTCAAAAATCAAAACAAAACAAATTCATGTTCAATGTTTATAGACAATGACAGTTCATGTTCAAAATGGCGGCACTGGTAGTGTCCCTCGAAAATAGGATGCGCAGAAGTCAATGAGCCTTCTCCCTACTCTATATCTCTGCACTAATATCAGAATCACTGACATGGCTTATAAAGCTCTAAATATAAGAAGTACTTACTTCTTCTTTATTTTATGAAACTTGCATTAAATGTCTTCGTAATTAAAAAAAAAACTAAAATTTTTCAAAAAATTTGACGCAATATACTCAGGACCAGGTTCATATAGGTAAATTTTTTGCTTATTTGGTTTTGAGAAGTGTCTTGTTTTTATACATCCGCATTAAACACCCTGAACTTTTTGATAACCTCACAATTTTGTGTGGGCATTATATGAATAAAAAAGGGTTCAATATAAAAAAGTAAGTTTCAACTCAAACACTCAAGCTACTGGCGTAGATATGAGGTACACTGGTTACAATTTTCTAAAAAATTATGGCATCCAATGGAAAAGATATGATTCTTATTTTTGAAATGCAAATTTTATTTTGTTATTTTGTTCAAAAATAATGTCTTGGCGTTTTTGCATATATACAACTTGTAAAGATGATAACGTTTAGCTAAATTCAAAATTTATGTACGTGATTCTTGTACAATTGTTCAAAGTGACGTCATGTGTTTAAACACAATTCTCGATAAGTGTTCTCATATATGCGCTTACTTTTTTAAAAATTCCTGTTTTGATTAATCTGCTGATAGTTTCTCTTTGGAAAAGTTAACACTTTATATCTTGAAGACGAAAGCTTCAAGGGCTTATTTATATCAAAATTATTCTTAAATTTGGCCTGAGAGAATACACCTTAATTTTTGATACATTACTGGGAAAAATAATAATAATGATAATAATAATAATAATATAATAATAATAATCTTTTATCCTACATCCTTTATAATATTAAATTTATTATTTATTACTACATTTATCAAGTATTATTTATTAAATTGAATGTCTACTTGACCATTTTAGAAAAAATTAGAAATTTATTGTTTCTTTTCTTTATACAAAGAGAAAAAAATGCAAGTATATTGGAAATGGCAAACCATCTACCTTTCTTCTTTAATATATTATTATTTGGGCCTCATATATCTACTGCCCTAAATAATTCCAGAAAATGGCACCGTATGTTTGCACACTGTTTCCCATTTTTCTTCATAAACTTGATTATTCTGGGTCTGAGAAATGTGCGTCCATCCACAGGTTCACGTTCTGCCGATAAACGCAATTTTATTCAGTTCATCGGTCAAAAGTTCTTTCATCTCTATGTATTCCAGGTATATTGATTCTGTCTGAAACAACTTACTAAGCCTGATAGATGGCCGATAGATAAACAGGGCATTATTTTTATGCGGCGAAATTTCTCATCAGAATATTATAACTAAAATTTACTTCTAGTAATAGACACCAAATAGTTTTATATATTAAAAAACTACATACTATTGCTTACGTTATAAAAGATATCACGAAAGAACTAACTTTTGGCTTCCCTTTTTATAACTTAAATTGTTAATGAATTATCATTAAGTCTCGGGGTTTTCGTCGGCTAGCCATAGGCGTGTTCGTCGTAAACAAATAAATAAACAGGTAGGTGTAAAAAAAATAAGTAAATTTGCGTACTTTATCAGCGAAAAATCGTTTTTTACCCATCCCTAGGCACGTTCGACATTATTAGAATATTAATATTATTAACTGCCGTTATTAGCGGTTTCGTACGGTGCGCTGTAGCGAAAGGCCGACGCGATGGCTATGATCATCCGAACGAGTCCCGAGCTCTAATTATCATATTATTTTACACATAGTAGTTTTCTTTCTGATATATCTGATACAAGAATATATAAATATCAATAACTCAGTTTCTTGTAAGTAATCCACATTTATATTGTAAATTATTATAATTATATCTATAACTTATAGTGTAACTGAAGAAGCAATAAAATATTGCGAAAGCTTTTACATAGAAAAAAGAGTTTCATCTAAAAAATAGGCTTTAATCCCACTAATAAGAAGATTTTAATTATATATACATATATTGCCAAAGCGTTAGACGACTGTCTAAGATAACTAACAAAATTTTAAAATATAGTCGGGTCTGCAGTCAAAGCCAAATTTGAAGTGTACTCTTTTTTATTACTCGAGCTTTCGGAAACAAATTATTCCTGCCTCAGGAGAAAAAAATTGAGATTTGATTTTTTTTATACCAAGTTTAGAACAAAATCCATTTGAATCATTAGTCATATAAGGTAACTAATCTTATTCCGATAAAAAACTACTAAGAAGGGTAAGGCTCAGACCGGCACTGGATTACACTTACAGTATCCACTAAAAAAGGCCACTCGTCAGTAGAACCAGCAGAGAAATTCCGGTGAAGATGCGATTCTGTTGGATTTTTGTGTTGATCCTTAAGCTGTTTTGATACCCACCTCGTATACAATTTTCGATAACCAAGTGGTTCAGTAATTTCTTCCATCTTGTCCATCTCATCAGCCACGATTGAGGGACGCCCATTCCTTTGTTCATCATGAACATTCGTTCGGATCACGTTCCTTACCTCGTAGCTGTCGGGCTTCGGAACAGCGCCACTTTTTTCAACACGCCACTACAACAACAGTTCTCAACTGATTGAGACAAATGAGCGCGCGTACTGCTTCAACACCTTGGCTTTGAATGCAGCTTTGTCGAAAACAAAACCCACAGAGCATCAGAGTTTCAGTATTCTTCCTTTGTGGATATGCCTCGTATATTCTGTTATTAGCTCTAGTATTTTTACTCTGTTTTAAAGGTAATAAAAATCAAAACATTTTCCCAAAAAACCTTTTCAAATGAAGTCGGACAATATTTTTTTATTTCGATACCAGAAATCTAAATATTTAACCCCATTTTTTTTTAATTTGCGTAGATTAATTTCAAACCGATACATGAAAAGAAAGAATTATATATAAGAAATACTTTGTAGATAATGAAAAAAATATATATATGGACACTCATATTTGGGAAACAGTAGATTTTAGTGTTGTTCCTATCAGTTTTTTTGGCATGATGTATCAACAAATTTTGAAATTAATTCACGATTCTTGATTTTCAGATTTTTACCCTCAAAAAACGTTTGTAAATAATGCAAAAGACGATATCGGGAATTTATTACTTTACCAAAAAAATACACATTGTTTCTTTGTCACTATGTACGAGGAAAAATCTTTTTTCACGTTGTGGTTTTTTGAATAAACCATTTTTAAGGTACTAGTGCAACTTTAACATCCTGTAAGTGTTTTTTTTCAAGCTTAAAATGGCGTGTCCTCATTCTGATTTAGTTTGGCAGAATATTCTAGAAATAACAGCAAAGTAAAAGTCATATGTTCTGTTTAGTTTTAAATTGACGCTCCGCTTCTAGTGTTATTGCACACGTAGCGCATTGATTTACAATCATTCCGTATAAACATCAGTTCTAGTTTGTTCAAACTTTCAGCGGTTTGATTAGTGGCAAATTCCGGAATTTATTGTAGTCAGCTCGTTGAATCCGCACTTCGGAAGTTTGATAGGTGCATAATAGGCATTTCTGGATTTTACGTTAATCGCAGGATCATAATAGCTCAGATGTCTTCAGTTCCAGGAACGTGACATAATCATTCCACACTCATTCGAGTTAACCGAACGGGAAGAGTTTGACGCGAATCGGCGAATTCAAGCGCAAAAAGAGGTCTCTCGGGTACACAATTATCATTTCCTCAGTTGCAGTTACATCGGACAGAAGGTGATGGTAAAATCTTATCGAGTTTAATAATACTACTGAATTACAATTTCCTAGAATTTAATAATATTGTATTACGAAACTTATTCATTAATTGAAAAGAAGAATTCTTTGTTCCTTTACATTACATTGTATAGATTTATTCAGGTATAAAGGATTCTTCAAATTCCGAGGTTACTTAGCAACAACTATAATCATTAGAAAGTTGATGAATGAACAACAATATTTTCCAAATGCGTCTAAATGTAAAGTGTTTACTTCTTCAAGAAAAATTGATCCAAAAATACACTATTGTAGTTAGGATTCATTAGCAGAAATTGCAACATAATTTTTAATGAAATTACTTTAGAAGACTATGTACTAATCATTTACGGGGTAAACCTTAAATAACACATTTTAAACAGCTTTTCAGCTTATTGCGCAGACTCTCGCTATTATCTTTTATTAATAACTTCCGTAATACGTCATCGATTTCGAATCAATCATGTATAGTCTTTACGATCTCAATTGAAGTATGTACCAGGTTCGGTCGCTACGCAGCAACTCGGCAATATTTGAAAAATTTGTTCCCATATTTATTTATCGTATAAAGGTCTGGTCGAACTAAACGTGGTGGTGGTAGAAATGTATACGCCCAGTTGAAGAATGCGCGCGCGGGCAAACGAAGCACAAACTCAGTCGCACTGGGCGACCGGCCATAAATTTCAATTGTTGACAAATTGCCTAGCAGTGCAATGAAGCAATGCCGAGCAGTTATTTTAATGAAAATGTAAATGTTCTTTGATATGTCATAACCAAAATTTACCATTAATATAATAAAATTGTTTGAGGACATAAATAATTAAAATATGTTGTTGGCCAAATGAAATTGTCTACACATTTATACAAATTATTATTCTTTACCTTTAGGGCAGCCTATGAAATTCATTAAATATTGCTAGGCGTTTTTATACATGTTCAGCTAACTTGGGAAAGGCTATACCATGATATTACTTTTAATGACCCACAAGGTATAGTTAATGGTTTCTCCATTCTTTGCCAACTGGTCCATATTTCTTCATCTCCATTTATTGTCATTACAATAAATGGAGATAGATAGTCTATTGACTGTGAACTTGATTACTATAGTCCTATGTTCAATATTCCTGCTATTATAGAAGACGATGTTTTAAAGTCTCTAAAAAAAGATTTAGAAATAAATTAACAATAGGAAATGACGGAAATTTATTTTTATTACTAAAAGATCCTGCAATACTTTTGTCGTACTCTTGACAGTACAGCACTTCAAACATCAACTTTGCCCTTATATTTGAACTATAGCCTTATATTCAAGAAAGGTGCCAAAAATTTTATTGAAAACTACAGGCCCTTTGCAGTTTTGTGTAATTTAGGCAAGTTGTTTGAAGTTATACTGCATAAGATTTTATATTTTCATGTTAAATCTTCAATATATCAACACAGATTTATGGTAAATAGATAACTAATAACTTTAACTAATATTGTTAATATTACTGGTTTTGTTGCACATACATTATATATTAGTGGACAAGATGAGTTTACATAAATCTGCTAAAAGGATTCGACAGATTGGATCATGGGATTTTTCTTCGTAAGTTATCAAATTTCGGTATGTCGATAAACTTTTTAATATGTTTTTGCATCTTACCTTTCTAAAATATAATTGAAAGTTCAGTATCGTGGTTCTAGATCGACTGGAATTGTTGCTACTTTGGGAGTACCTCAGGGCTCAGTACTTAGCCCGCTAATATTGAGTATGTTGATTAACGACATTCGTGATAATCTTCTAACTATTGTTCTGTTATGTGCAGATAACTTGAAGCTGTTGACTTCTGTTAGATCTGTTGATGACTGTATAGTACTACAAAAAGATCTGTCAAGAGTAAACGATATACAATAAACTCTCATTGAACATACCACAATGATGTATTATGACACACTAGAAAAATTAATTATTTACGGGTATAATAATAAAGGTACAGAAATTGTGTCACGCTCAATTTAAAGATTTGAGCGCAATTTTTTATATGAAATTTACTTTTACTTATTACATATACCCAATGCTAATAAAAGTAAATATCTCTCATCTAGACTTGACAATATATATTCGAGGTACTCCACAATGTACCATGTTAATTTGATAATTTAATATTAAGTCGAAAGTACATTTCTCATTTATTCTTAACATTTTGCTGTATCTCTTTATTGGGAAATGTTTCAATATTCCAGGCATTTAAAGACTAAAATAAACTACATATTAAATATGGAACAAATTACTCGTAGTTTCTGTCCAAGCAATATTTAACTGAATAAGATTTAAAATTTTTTGTCTTTTTCACTTACCTACTTAGGGTAAATCTAGGAGAGATGACGCACATATTTTAAAATGATTATAAAACATATGTAAAATTGAAAATAAAGAGCAAAACTACAGATTGTGTTAAAAGAGCTTAATAAGTTATAATATATGACTTCAAATATGACAAAATGTCGGAGATTTTGGTATAAACTAAATTTTTTTTTTTCTTATGACTGCGTCATCTCACCTTAGGTATCGAGGAGAGGAAACGCAGTATGTTAAACGATCGCACATTTTATTTTTTTTCATAAATTTGTATTAAAACTTCATATAATTTACTTTTGGTTTATTTTGAAATTTATTAATAATAATAAATATAATTATTGTAGTTAGACAAAGAATCATATACTCTGAACAAAAACGTAATTGTTTTCGTATTGTTCTTTATTTCTTCTTAAAAAAAATCTAATCATGCATACAGAGCCTGCCTTGCGAGATTTTCTGTTGAAATTGTATGATAATTCTAGTTTTTCTTCTAACTCAAAAGCCATAAAGCGCATAAAGGATCTCGTATCTACAAATCCATATGTTTTCAACTTTTGCTTTACTAATTTATCCTATTGTGGGCTCCTAGTGTACTTGAAGGTCCAAACGGTTTAGTTTGAGGTCTTCACATTTCCTTCGGCGTCGCAAAGCACATTCGGCGCTACCAAATTCGCGACCTCCTCAGGAATACCCATCTCATCTCTATCGATAGCACTGATTGCTCAAGACACCTGTTCTATTGTCCCCTCTCCTCTTCTAACGTTTCCATTTCTTTTATATTTCGTCGGTATGCTATAAACGATAAATTAAAAACATTTCTGACAAAATAAAATTTTAAAGGATGTGTGTATTATTGCGCCAACTCTCCTTACGCATACGTGCGTCAACTTACCTTACAGTATAAGGTGAGTTGACGCAGCAACTTTTAACTAAATTCATTAGAGGAAATGTGTGACATTGAGGTTAGAACTATTTATCTACTCATTATCTACAACAGAATCCTTGAAAACTTAATAAAAATATAACTTAACGTACCTGTATATTTTCTGACTCTAAACGATGTAAAAATATTTAGTGTAACCTCAATAAATTTAACAAAATATCGTCACTAACATTACTCAAATATAACTGTATTTGATACGTATATATGTGACGACATAATAAGAATTACCGGTGTTGCCAAATATACGCTATGAACAAAGATTGTGCCAGAACAAGCAGTGCGTCATCTCACCTGATGACCTATAGATGCGTCAATCCGGGGACAATCTATATGTATATCAAAATATGTTTTAAACATAAAACCAAATATTTTATCTTATATTTAAATGTTCTCGATTAAGCGAAGTAGACTATTAAATTTAATCAACCAGTTGAAAATGTATTCAATTTATTCTATGATCAGTTTTCTGACATTCTATGGTTGTCGTGCATTGTCTTTGTCTATTCCCATCATCCCATTAGGTCATCCATCTTGTGGCGTGGTGTATGGTGTGTAGTGCTGGAAAAGTATCTGTTTATCCGGTTATTTTGGTAATCATTGTGTTTAAATGCAGTGGTTTGATTACAATAATTAAAAACAATAATATAATGAGTCTCGATTACCATTAGGTTAAATAAACGTATAATTAGTGTTACCTATACTTACTTACGTATATGTAATGTAGAATATAGGTTATGGCAATTTATTCGTTTGATCAGTTAACCAATTCTTTTACGAGAACTAAAATATTGTCTCTACGACAGATCTGTGTAGAAACCTCTATGGCAGCAACCAAGTCTGAGTAAAAAATTACTCAATAATAATGTAGAGAAAAGTCATTGGTTTTACATAGTCAGAATAGAGTCAAAAGTCACTCGCTTGATAGCAGAAACTCGGATTTGAGTAAAATTCACTCACTTCTGTTGCGATAGTTTCACTCATAAAATTTTTGTTGTACTCATACTAATAGAGTGAAAATTTCACAGAAATTTATACGTTATTGAGTAAAATAATATAATAAAATATAATTATTTATTAATATAATATAATAAAATAATAATTATTGAGTATTTTTACTAAATTTTCGAAAAAATGGGAATGGTACATTCCAGTGTTTACATGGCTATTCATGTTTTCCCTGAAAAATTAAAGGAGTCCTTGTGTTTCAACATTTTTTGTTTAGATGGATTCTCTTACTAACACTGGGATTTGCAGTATATAAACCGCCAGCCTCAGTATCCCACGTATATCGAAATCTGTAAAAACGCTTTGGAGACAAACAAAATGAAATTAAAAAACGCTTTCAAAATAAGAAGCTGGAAGGAAATGACAAAAAGTTAATTGTGGCAATTCTCCGTTCCGTTACGGCCGTTGTTCTTTTTATTCAAAAACTCGGAATCGCTTTATGCTAAATCTTTTGTCTAGACCTTTAAAACATTCGTTCGGCTGAATTAACGATTCAGAAGCATTTTCAATAGGCGGCGGGTAAAGAATTAGAAGCTCTGTTCATCCCCATTTCAAAAGTGTTAAAAGTATCTTTAAATATATGTTGCTGAAAGTTTGCCATTCGCCAGGATCTCTTTCTCTTTCACTTCGTGGTAATTTTACTGATTAATCTGTGCCGAACATGGAATACAAATATCCAGTAAAATGGTTTCCTGGAATGTTATTTAAAGTATTACCTTCTCACTAATTTATTTAACAATAATCTCATTTAGCGATTTGATTTTTTTATAGAAGCTGAAAAAATTTTTATAAAACATTTTATACAGGGTGTCCGCAAATTTCACCGACAACGTTTAACTGCATTAATTTATTTTATGTCGTGTGCGGTCACAACTATGTACCTCTTTTTATGTCGTACGTAGGACGGGGATGATTGAAGGAGATCTCAATAAGTTTGGACAATTTCGATTATTAATTTTAAGCATTATTTTGCAATTATAACGATGATTATTATTAATGTATACCTTCAAAAATCTTCTCTCTAGGGTTGTAAACGACCTATATTTAAAAAGAAAAACGTATTGAATAGTGTCATAACTAATTAAAAATTTGGCGTTTTATACTTATAGGAAGATGTACAGGGTGTCCCACTAAGGTCAACAGATATTGACATTATGTAACGCAATAACAAATAAATTTAAACAAAAGTAACTAAAGATGTCTATAAATGCTTGAAATGCATACCATTATTTTCAATGCAGGAATTTAACCTTCGCTGCGTGCTTAGGTAGGTTCTTTTGTAAACGAATTTTTTTTGGTAATTAAATATTTTTTCGTTAGCGTCGTATTCCTCAATTCATTCATTATTTATTTTTTTCTCACTAATTTGTGAATAACTTGATAACAAAAAAATATATCGAACCCTTTTTGGCGTCAAAATGTAGCTATTTTTATGCTCTTCAAACTATCCTATAAAAAGTTTTACCCTGCTATTTTACTTTTTTAATAAAACGTGAAACAACATAAACTTGAATAAATAGCGCCAATAAATAAACAACACTTTCGTTATAAATTTCAAACTTAGACTATATTCATAAATTTTTTGTGCTGAATTCATTTATGTAAAGAAAACTATACCATTGCATTTAAAATGTTTAAGAATAAACCATAAAACGGTAATCTTTTGAAATAACGCCATCTATAGGTTTCCATAATGACATTACGCATTCACCACGAGATAAAGCATGAAAAGGCCTTTCCAACGAGATATAACACTATGGGCTTTTGATGAGCCAATCCTTAAAAAAATGCATTTTTCTGATTAGGCTTTAGAGGCTTCCCCACTCTTTCTGTCAAAAAATAGAACAAAATATCAATAACAAAAGTTATGCACAATGAATCCGGCTATCCATATGTGTACTATTTAATATACTTGAAACATACAGGAAACATTTCTGAGAAAATTTCAACTTTATGTTTTGGTATGTATATTGCGCCCCCTTGCGGCCGAGCTACGAACCTGAAAACGATTTCCAGCGATTTCGCTTGGTTGATTTATTCATCAAAATTGTTTTCCCGAAGTTCTAGGGCCTATTTACACTTTCCCTAATATCGTATCTCGACAAACAATTTTAGTAATTTTCATTTGTTTATTTCAGTACGAGGGTTGTTATAGAAAAATCCAAAGCTGAAGGAAAATTTACGATATAATTTTATTTAAATTCAATTTCGTGGAAGAAAGATTGGGGTCGCAATGACTACACCATTTTGATGAATAAATAAAGCAGCTGATTTACGAGATTAGTTTCTTGCCTGGATATTGAATAGTGCACCGATAAATTCCTGAAAATACTGTAGGAAATCTTGAGAAGAATTTAAGTTTGTTTACAAGAAATATCGACAAGATTACTTAATCTATATAATGTGCAATAAAAATTAAATAGTTCTAAATTATTATATGACTGGCGCATTCGCCAAAATTTCAAATACTGCTGAATCTGCCACAGGTTCTTAAGATCAGATAAATTGCTTTGTCTGATTTGGTATATTGATGCTTGTATACAAAACCCATTTTTTACATAATAACAGAAGTACTTATTCTTACGAAAATTGGAAGATACCACCACCCTTAACTAATTTGCCTAGTCTTCTTGAAAATAATCTTATAACTTCAGTTTCTAATTCCATAAATATAAACGCTATTTCCAAGTCTTTTCTTTCTTGAAATTTTTTGTATTCTCAATGACTTTCGCGCCATTACTTTTATCTTATCACTGTCCCATATTCGATATAAAACTGATAAATGTTTCATTCATTTTCAATTAATTTTTTTAAAGTTTCTGATCATCTTACATACAAACGCATAGTTCCTCATGACAACATTGTTTTAGAAACAAACATAATTTCCTAAAATTAATTGAATTGCATCTGGGGAAATGAAAAATAAATATGTTCTTTATTCATGCTAAAAGTGAACACACTGTATATACTGTAAACAAATCGGTCTGAGTGAAAGCAAAAATGTATTTTCAGTTGTATTCATACTAATAGAGGAAAATTTTACTTCATCGGGTGTGGACAGAAATTGATACATTATTGAGTGAAATTGAGTGAAGTCTAGTTTTTTTTAGAGTGTATGTCTACTACGAGGTACCAAAATGTTAATAACTGAAATGATTTTAAATGATATTTTGGAGAAAATAACAGTGTACATTGGAAGTTATTTATGAGTGAAATTATTTTGATGTTTAATTTTATGCGGACATAAGGTTTTAACAAAGAAATGAAGATATCAGCACAATTTCGTAAGAAGAATTAAAATTTCTGAGAATGAAAACATACTGTCTAAAAACGAAGACAAGAAATACGTTTACTTTGTAATCAAGAAGATTTTAATTACTGTTCGGTGTGTTAAACCAATACGACACTTTAACAAACAAGCAAGCAACTCAAAAGTTAAAAATATACTTGTATAAGATTGATTTAGCTAGATGTGTGCACATTACTTAATGAATATTATTTCAATGTAATTGGTTGTGGATTTTCTTGAACAAAAAGTTTTGTTGATTTTAAGTGAAAATTTACTCAATATTAAGTTACTCAAAGTTAAGTATTTATTGATAATACGTAGTTGGAAATAAAGTACCATGAACAAGTAAAATTTAATTTTATATTTTATGGTTCCACATATCTGATTGTGAGAGAAAGTAAGTTTTGCATTGCATTTACATAGAATCTGAGTTTTACAGACATAAATACCTTCTTCTTTCACTTAATCTAAAATCAGTCAGTAGGAATAGCTGAGAAGTGGTAACATTTATTTTGGGAGTAAAGTGTGCCAGATGGATGACGATGAAATAATAAGCCTTTTAGTAATGAGAAAAGTTAACTAATGTCGTCTTTTATTTGTCCAAGTTTCCAACAGATATCGCATTAAGGAAGGACTTTAAGCCAAGAAAGCGGAGAAATAGCTATAAAAGGATTGAAGTTAATTTTCTTTTTCCGCCTCACCCGAGGATGATATTGTTCCTATATTTAGGTGAATCCAGTAGCAAAATCGGGAATCATCCCGATTGCATATAAACCGACTTTCCTGCAGTGTAACGAATTTGATTTGACATAGGAGTATGGCTATGTAAATTTTTTATTATGCTTTTCGGGTTAGTTGTTTTAAATATCGTTTTGCATATTGCTCTTTGTCTGAAATACAGCGGTATGTATTTACGGAATCGTAATTTTCACTGATGTTTTGAGATATTCAAATGTGGCTTTAAATGTTCTTGCATTTGACTTGCTTCAAATTTGAAGGCATATTTTAACTTAAATGAAATATGTCAGCATAATTTGCAGACATAAACAGTTACCTTCCATAATTTATGACTATATCTATACGTAATATTATATCTTGCATAATCACTATCATCATTATAAATAAATGTTCGTTCAGTTCAAACACAAAATGTCATCAATAATAAATTTGAGAGATAATGAAAATAATTGGGGAATATTGGGATTGTCTATACTGTTGAGATAATGATATAAATGGAGCAACAATTGCCACCATTCTAACAAATAATATAAAAATATGTAATGTGCGATTTGTTATTTTTTAATGAGTTTCAAGAATTGTTAGAGAAATCAAAATTTAGGAAAAATTAGTAATAATTTTGAACGAACAAAAATTGTAAGCAAGATAAAAATGGCTGGTTCAAAATTAATAGTACCTCTGAAGCTAAAACGGATTTCTATGAATATATTAATTTTTCACATTTAGATGATAATAAGAAAAATCTATTGATGGAATTTCTGTGATGATGGAGGTGTACTCACTAGAACCAATAAAACGAAAAATAATAGTATCTATAACGAGAGCTCTCCATCGAAATCCATATTATTTGCGACCGAAATTACAAACAAATACATACATAATTACATAGGTTATAGGAAACGCGTGTGATAAGAACTAGTAACTTATCCTGGTCAGTATCTGTGGTGATAGTCACAAAAATTACCGGGTGGATCAGGCATTACAGACATTACGTTATGTATTACTACTACTATTACTATTAGGGATTAAGTGTAGTCACCAAAAATTTTTTATGCGTTCTTCAAGAAAATTTGAAAAATTTTGGAAACTCAACTTTTAGATTATTTACTGCAGCTTATCATCAAATTGAAGTAGAAGGGAAAAATAAAGAATTGACAGCAATTAGTACTACAGGCAAACTATGAATTTATTGCGATGTCTTTTGGTTTAGTTCATACACCAGGCACATTTCAAAGCGCAACTATTTTAAATGTATTACATTTAGCTCCTAAAATGTGTGATATTTTGGGTTTTAGTGGAAAAGGAGTGTACGATCTTATCAGTATTTGAGCGTTTTCGAAATGCAAATATTAAATTAAAACATAGTAAATGAATTACAGTTAAGTAAGAAGGTAAGAAGTTAAGCCAAGATCCAGATTATTTTTGGGTTGCTGTGGAAGGTTTATATCGCATATTGCCAGTATTACAGCATCATTTATTAGAATTCTATAATTTATGATCGATTGTTTTTAAAGTGAGCTTTCGAAAATATTTTCCTTATGTATATCGAACGTATTCTTATGTTGATTTTCAAAAAAATGAGTTGTCCAGTTTAGACATGCTTGCGGTCAGAGTTATTGATGAGACAAGTTGGCATCAATATGAATTTTAATGGGAAGTTGGTAGCATCTATGTGCATTGAAAGATTTTAGAATAGAACTAAGTATTTTCAACTTAAGGAAGGGTTCGTTTTATGTTTTGATTAATTTTTGTCCGACAAGGAATATAAGGAGGGACGAAAACAAACTATTCACACAATGATTTATATCCAGTCGAGAGTACATTCAAACAAATGTTTTTGTTTAAAAAGAACATATGTTAAAAAATTGTAGATTAAAATTTTCTATGACAAATGAATAGTATTCTGTAAATTATCTGTAAAATGTTTCAGCGAATATTAAATTTAAAAATTTTGTTAAGTACGTCCATTTAAATAATCAAATTTACACATGTACGCTTAAAGTTAGTAGGCAGTAATCATATCTACAACATAAATATGTCTACTATTTTAAAAATGTCGATATTCAGATTCTTAAAATAATAAAATTGTGGTTTCAAGGCTCTCACGGCAAGTGCTGATATTTAAAGTACCATAGTTTTTCGGGCTTTTATAACATGGTCTAAGCACCTGCTATTGTTGTTCTCGAACTAGGCTCTGTGGGAGCGGACCCGTTATCAGGTCCATTAGGCCCGCATTGATGTTGATTTCGGTTCTAGTTGCTAGTTCTAGGACGTTTCGGATATAACTACTCCTCAGGCAATGGTGGTCCTTTCAGAAATTCCCTAGTGACCTATGTAACTAGTCGCACTCAATGTTTCCAACTGTATCGCCGTTCTTTACTGTCAGCATCTTAGGTGGTGACTCTGCAAAAGATCTCAGTTGCGGGAAGTAAAAGATATCTCGAAGGACTTCTTAGATACTTCAGAGAACATGATTTACATTTGCTTTTTATAATGTCCTAAAATCATAGGAGATAATTTAGGAACACCCTGTATAAGGAACATTTTTCTTGTGAAAATTTAAGAATATTGTTGAGTTATAGGATATCAATGTCGATTAAAATAAAGTAATGTGTTATCTTCAGAGCAAATGAAAATATTGAATCAACAGTTGCCTTAAATGTAAATAAAATAACATTCGTTGAATCAGGGTGTAAGAAGACTGACTGCCATTACTTTAGCATGAGATAGAGTAATCATAAATGAAGAAGAAAGAGGTATATTACAGGGGCGTATGATTATCAGTTTTCAAAATACAGCGAGTATTAATATTGGGGAGTTTCAACACAAGGTGACAACATCGCTTAACTTATTGCTACACAGCTGATGCAGACCACGTGTGCACGCGGCAGACTTGTCCTGGAATAACAAAAATGTAAGCAACTATTATTGTGAAATATTTAGTAAAGGTCCCCACACTTTTCTCATTTTCAAATTTTTTTAAACTTCGCAGGTTGATAGTTCTTAACATATAGATCAAGAAACTCAATGGGAACAAAGCCCTAAATCCACCCCTTCCCCCCCAAAACTGCCGCCAAGTAGCGGGGGGGGGGGGGGTTAACTGATTTCTGCATGTAAAACAATTTATTTGTTTAATCAATCCAACCCCAAACAACCACATTTTTGACTATCAAACTACCCCACTTGACCCCGCCCCCCACAGACCTCCCGCCCACCACGAATCAGCCTACGGATTTTCCAGATTACTGTATTTTATAGTTGCACGTATATTTGCACGTATATTTTTTGCACGTATTTTTTCACGCTGAATTCGAATCTGCAACTCAATTTTACGAAATCGGGTCAGGAAAATTGTTATTAACAATTTAATTGTTTATATAGATGTAGAATGTTTATTTGTCATTTTATGAAAAAATATTTCAGGTAAAAGTTATTTATCTTGATAAAATCTAAAAAAAGTCTAATTTTTTTTTGAAAAAGTAATATTCAAGCTGTAAAACGCTGTTAAACGTAACATACGTGTATATCTATAGCTATCATACGTATACTCTGCATTAAACTTTGGTGGCGTTTTAAAGCTAAAACATTGATTTTTCGAAAAAATACAAGAATAGTTTTTTAGATTTCATAGAAATAAAAGATTTTATTTGAAACTTTTTTCATAAAACGACAAGTAAACTCCCCGCTACTTTAAGTCAGTTTTTGGGGGGAAAGGGGTGGATTTGGGGCTTTGTGCCCATTGAGACTTTTGATCTACATGTTAAGAACTATCAATCTGCGAAGCTTAAAAAAATTGGCCGCTTCCTATAAGAAAAGTGCGGGGTGCTTTCAAGACAATTGTTTTCCAGAATCTTTTAAAAAGGTGCTTAACTTTTAATCAAATTATGAATTTGAAAAATATATAATTAAAGTACCCAAAGATTCACGTCGTCCAAATAATCACACGTATTAAAAATAATTTAGGTACTTAAAAAAAGCAAAATTCAGTAATTCAGTAAACGCACAAGTACAAAACAAACTACAAACTAAGCTCAAAATGTCCACCACCATTTTCGATGTACGTAAGACACCTTCGAATCCAATTTTCGCGCACTCGCTGGAAAGTTATCACGTATGGTAAATATTTTAAAAAAGTAAGGAAAACACATCAAGAAAAGGAAATAGCGGTATGCAAAAAACAGTCCGTCATGGTTAAATTCCAGATACCAACTGAACTGCGTATTGCTGGTTGCTGGACTGTTTAGTACCTCGTATTATTTGCCGCGCCGTTGTCACATTGCTCGTTATGCATTTTATCGAATTTTAAATTTAGTATAACGCTCCTTTGTAGAATTAAGCATAAAGAAGTTAAAAATAGTGATAAACATTGTATTTTATGGTATTATATGCATGCAGTTATGTCAGCATTACTTAATTAATCGAACTTTTGTACATCAATTTGGAGATTTTAATAATTTCTTTCTCGGAAATGGTTGAGTTTAGGACCCATGTTATATAAGGTTTTTTTTTGTTTATTTTTATGTATTCTATCGTCGTCGTTCTATCTAACACCCTGTATAAGGACATGTTTTAAAATTTACCTAGGTTCTTTCAGTTTTGAAATGCCATTCTGTTTCACCTTGTATATGACCATGTGCTTGTGGTGTACGGTAAGACCGATTGTGAATTTGCAAGGTTGCAAGCACTTACAAACCCACAAATAGAGATGGGAACTGAAACAACCCACAAGTCGTAAAAAAACATAATTACCATTAACTTAATTATTCCCCATCGATTCAAATCAGACGTAGAAGCGTACCAATCTAAAAATAGCATCGTTCAATCAAAACGTAGGATCCAGCTAACACCACTTGTCTTCCCAAACTGAATTTGTCCCAGAGCAAAAACACTTAGGGCTTTCTCCCCAGGCTCAGATAACGGACGTACGTCTCGAGGCTATCTCGTGCAAATGGGAGATCGCAGGGCGATAAGCACGTCCTTGATTGCGCAATCCATCACGAGATTCAACACTGATCAGGGATTGAGATGTTTAAATTGCATGTAAGATGTTGGCGGAGCACTTTTTGCCTCCAGATTACTGAATTAAAGTCTATCTCGGGCCGCCCTTAAACCGGAGTAACTAGCGATCGTTCCGGCTTGTCTATTCTACTCCGGTCGTACACTCTGACTTTTTGTTAAGTTGCTTAGAACGGTTTAATCGATCAAGGAGTTCTTAATTCCATTAGTTACCTCCCTAATATCTTTTTTGGGTTTTTATGCGTCGATAAAAATGGCTGCATTCGTCGACCTATATAGCTGATTGCTACCAAGAAGGAAGGATGTTAGGTGATTGAATACAAAGGATCCTCTTTTATTTTATGCTTACTATTAATAAAAAATTAAAGAAAAAACATGTACAGGGTGGTTGATTTTCGATAGTTTTATAGGGTACAGCCAAAACGGTGACAGATACAAAAAATCTGATATCGATGTCCTGTCCTCTTTTTTTTTGAGTTTACTTCGCTGATATCAAAAGATCTTGGCTAACTTGATTAGTTTTAGATATACAGGTTTTTTTTTTGAAAAATGGTCATTTACATTAATCTCTCTATCTCCGTTGTCATTCAATTTAGAAGAAAAAAATATGTACATTATTTGATCTATTTTTTATTAGGAAGCCAGTGGCGTACTCAAATTTTTTACAAATCGCACAGTTTTCCCGATATTACCTAAATATAGGTTTTTTAATAGAACACCCTATATTTGGCCATCCCGTTGAATAGCATAGCCATATAGGTAAACCTATAATAGATACTTAAAATTGAGAATTTTAAATGGAGCCGTATATGTAGTTTTGATCTCGGAAATGAAAAGAGCGAAGAATATCGGGTCATTTATTAAAAATCGACTTGACCTGTAAACGACCTTGAAGGTCAAACTCAAGGTCTTATCCAAACGCAAAAATTTCCATTTTTTCCATTTTCGGGGTCAAAAATATACGGTTCCGTTTAAAATTTTCAACTTGACCTCTAAATGACCTTCAAGGTCATGGTCAAGGTCACCGTTGGATTGCTCACTCAAAACCATGCAACTTTTGTCCTAATCATTTTTTTGTATGAGCAGTATTTTCTGAGATAAAGGGGGGTTCCAAACTTTTTAAACACCCTGTATAATAAAACATATACGGCGTCCAAAAAATTTCAAAATATAAAATTTTTCCTAAGCAAAGTGCCTTTAATTTTTGTTTTAGTTAATAAAGCTGTATTTAAAAAAGTTGTTCGAGAACTCAAGAAATGCTTATATACGGGATTTAGACAGAAAAGAACAATAATTACATTTTGTAAATAAAAAGGCGCCGCAATTTTTAACTATCTTACCATATAATTACAATAGATATTTCCTCATCAATGTCAAAGTCAATATATCTGCTTTTATTAACTGCCCATCGAAAAATTTTTATCAATAATGCTAACCCTGGAGCAACGAATTTATCTTGTGAAATGTTATGGAATCGGTAATGTTTCATATCGATATGCAATACAAAATTTTAATGAAAAGTATCCAAATGTAACTTGAACTCGTAGAGCAGTTCGGAAGCTAATTATAAAATTCGATACCACTGGTGATGTAAAGAATATAAAAAAGAAAAAAAAAAGAATAAAATGAACATTGCTACTACTATTGTAGCTATGGACTCTGTACAAGACAATCCAAAGATGTGAATATGGAAACAGTCAAAAAACATAAATATTAGCAGATCTCATATTCAAATAATTTTAGTAATAGAACAAAATCTATCCATTCAAACCAGTGTTTAATCATAAATTGCTTGATGGGGATGACGGTCGTTTGGACTTTTGTTTAACAATGGGCGAGAAACTGATTGAAAACAGTATCTTTCAACACAATACTTTATTTACTGACGAACCAACATTCATAACTAATGGCGTGGTTTCCTATCACAATTGTAGATACTGGGCTAAAGATAATCCAAATTTCGATTGATAACAAATAGTCAAAAATTTAAAAAAGTAAATGTCTGGTATCGCATAATGTGTCATAAAATAATTGGTTCTTACTTTTTGGAAGAAAATCTTAATCAAAATTGTTGTGTGTTTTGGCAGACCTAGATAGAGTTCAAAAGAAAACAAATATGTCAACAAGTCGGATGCCCTGCACATTCCACACTTCTAGTGAGAAACTGGACGCTATGGACCAATACTTTGACCTGCACGGGCACCACACTTGTCTCCATTAGATTATCTCTTATAGGGATACGTAAAGCATAAAGTGTATTCAACGATTTTGACAATAACGTTGATTTATTTAGGCAAAAATTTCAGGAAGCTGTTGCCACTATAAACGAAGAAATGATCTCATCTGTGTACAAGGAATTTAGAAAAAGATTACAGAAATGTGTATTACTTGGAGGTTTACAAGTTGAATAGGACTTGCTTCGTTGTTGTTGTTGTTGTTGTTAATGCCAGTTTTAATTTGTTATTTCTGTTTTTTAATTAGAAAAGTTACTTTTATTTGGCTTGCAGGCTACCATAGCAGTTGGTAAGGGTTGAACAATTTTCGGACCGGTTGTCGTCGGTTTAGGTGGAATCGAAAGATTATCGTTCTTTTCAAAAACTCGAAAATCTTCAAAGTTACTTCTGAGAAGAGATATGTCTCTTGAATCGTCAAGAAACCTAAAACGACGACGCGACGTCGCAACAAGCATCCCGGAAATTGTTCTACTCAGCTATTTTTATATTACATTAAAAAAATTAAAGTTTACTTATTTGTTACATTTTTTGTCTGCTTTAAGTAAGATAGTTAAAAATCCCGTCTTCTTATTTGCAAAATGTATTTAAGCATTTCTTGGGTTCTCGAGCAACTTTGTTAAATGCAGTTTTTAACGAAAACAAAAATTAAAGGCATTTTCAAATTTTTTGGACGCCCTTCATGTTTTATTACATATTTAATTACTGCCCATGCATTCCCAATTTAAGAAAAACTTTTTTCAAGAATAACTTTTTCTCGAAAAATCAACAATAAAAAAGTTTACTAGAGTGTGATACCCCATTCGAGAACTGTATATTTTTTATATTTAATATACATATTTATTTTAGATTTGACCATAACATTTTCATTAGTTCCATCATCAGGAATCCATCTCTTTCTCAAAATGACATGAACATTACATTCCAAAGATATAGGGTGTCTACAAACTGAAGGGGACGTCCTAGTAGGAAGTAGAATGCACTGAAACCGCAAAACGTTCTTTAAAATTAATAATTATCAAGAGATGATAAAACTTCTGAAATACCTACATAAAAGAGAGAACTTATGCTTATTTGCCCCAATTTTTTTTGTAGTGATCAGAAATTACTGGTTCAATTTTAGGTTATCATCGTAAATTTTTTCATATAGTTGTAGTAATAGTTTTTAGAAAAGAATATATTGTATTTGCAACAAATGTTTCAGATAATCTAATGTTTGCATCTCGGTATGTTTACTCTTCAAATATACAGGGTGTTTCATAATTGGATGTCAATATTGAAGGGTGTTAATCTGTGAGTGATTTTAAGACAAAAAGTTCATATAAACATATGTCCGTTTTCGCTTTATTTTTGATATACAGAGTGATGAATATCTGTTTGTAAATTTGTTTTTTTTAATAACTACGAAACTAAATTAGATAGTTTTATAAAACTTAGTATGTGTAAACTAAGTGCGGAGACACGTCTTTTGCATAATAAACGAATTTTCATTTTTAACCAGTGGCGTCCCAATTAACTTCAACCTCATTATTTTGAATGAAAAAAATGATACGCCACTGCATTTTTGAAAAACAAAAATTATTGTATAAATGGTGCTTTATTTTGTAATAAAAAAGATCTCTTGAGTTTTTTTCTTATCTTGCACTGTTTTTTAGTAAAAAAATAAAGAACAACATACTAACCCACATTGAGCCAAACAGAAAGCATGATATAAAGATTACCTAGTAGGCTGTGGTTGTTGATTACTGTTGTGATTTATTAATTTTGACAGTTCAGTTCATTCAACTCAATTTTGATACTTAAAATACCTGTACAGTGTTATTTGATAATGGTTGAGTTTACTAATCAAGAGTTGGCAGACATTCATTACATGTATGGCTTGGCTGATGGCAGAGCGCCAGAGGCTAAACGATTATATCAAGAGCGTTTCCCGAATAGAGTCACACCAGATAGACGAACATTCTCAAACATACATAGAACGTTGGCTGAAACAGGTACTTTTAAGCCAAATAATCAATTAAAAGGTGCCCATCGGACTACTAGAACTCCAGAAGTTGAAGAAGCAGTTTTAAATTCAATTGATGAAAATCCTAATATTAGCACTAGACAAATTGGAAATAACTTGAATATCTCGCACATTCTAGTTTGGAGAATTCTTCACGATTTTCTGTTATACCCGTATCATATTCAACGGGTCCAAGCCTTACTTCCTCGAGATTTTCCTTTGCGAATCAACTTTTGTCAATGGTTTTTGGAGAAAATTGCGCAAAATCCCTTGTTTGACTGTGAAATAATGTTTACAGACGAAGCTAACTTCTCTAGAAACGCTATAAGAAATTTCCATAACAATCATGTTTGGGCCGAAGAAAACCCGCATGCAATTGTGAACTTTAACAATCAAGAACAATTTTCCGTGAATGTTTGGGTTGGAATTGTTGAAAATCACTTAATTGGACCTTTTTTTCTGCCACAAAGGCTAGACGGCCGTACATATCGTCGGTTTCTAGAGGAGGATTTGCCCGTATTACTTGAAGAAGTGCCACTTTTAACTAGAAATAGAATGTGGTTCATGCATGATGGTGCACCAGCTCATTTCCATCGAGAAGCAAGAGAATATTTAAATCGCACATTTCATGACCGATGGGTAGGCCGTGGTGGACCCCAACAATGGCCCCCCAGGTCCCCAGATTTGAATAGTGCGGACTTCTTCTTATGGGGGCATCTGAAAACTCTGGTTTACAACACTCCGGTTAACACTGTAGAAGACCTGAGGAATCGCATAAGAGCTTCCTGTGATGTAATAAGGAACACTGACAACATTTTTCAAAGAGTCCGCACTAATATGAGAAGAAGAGCTGAAGCATGTATCCTTGCAGGTGGAGGGCATTTTCAACAACTGATGTAATTGTTTGTTTTTTTCGTTTCACAAAATTGTTATTTGTTGATCGTCAATCGTAATTATTAATAATATTATACAATAATGTGTATAAGTTATCTAGTAAAAGAATTATTTCCATAAAATGTGTAAAAAGTACTTCATTCCACGTACAGATAATTATTGTTGTTCTTTATTTTTTTACTAAAAAACAGTGCAAGATAAGAAAAAAACTCAAGAGATCTTTTTTATTACAAAATAAAGCACCATTTATACAATAATTTTTGTTTTTCAAAAATGCAGTGGCGTATCATTTTTTTCATTCAAAATAATGAGGTTGAAGTTAATTGGGACGCCACTGGTTAAAAATGAAAATTCGTTTATTATGCAAAAGACGTGTCTCTGCACCTAGTTTACACATACTAAGTTTTATAAAACTATCTAATTTAGTTTCGGAGCTATTAAAAAAAAATTACAAACAGATATTCATCACCCTGTATATCAAAAATAAAGCAAAAACGGACCTATGTTTATATGAACCTTTTGTCTTAAAATCAAGCACAGACTAACACCCTTCAATATTGACATCCAATTATGATTTTTCGAGTTTGCAATCATCCTGTAGATACCAACGTTAATTTTTCTTTTGGGACAAGGAATTAATATATTTTATCTAGAAAGCAATGTACGCTTAAACTATACATTGGATTTTTTTAATATTTAAATTGGGTCTAACTCAAACGCTTTGTATTATATGTTTATAGTTTACTTTAATATGTAACGTTTCATGTTTTATCTCTTGACTGGAATATTTATTCTGTTATGCAATAAATACGTTATTATTATACAAAATACTTTCCAGAAATTTGTTTCTTAAAATATTATTCAAGCTTGGCAAATCTTTTCAAAATATATTTCTTTTATGAAAATAATTGGTTTCCTCCCACACTCGAGTTTTGCTTAAGGGTTTTTTAACTTTAAACCTTTTGAATGCTTAATTACCTCAATTGTGTCCATTCAAGGTAAATAGTGTTTTAACTTTTTTGGTCAAAGCAAAGAGAAATTGGCTCCAGCGACGCCTACTGAAAAGTACCTTTATAAATTTTTGTGGCATTCAATCAATCTTTATATTTTACAATTTCATATCTATAATACGTATTGTATTCGAAGTGAATAAGAGACATCAGACTTTTATATTGATTCAAACTTACTTGTTTTAAACAAATGTTAGTTTTTGTATTCTGTAGGTGTAGATTCGATTTTCTTTTGACTATTTTACGTTTGTTTTAAAAATACATGAGAATGAAAGCAACAAATTACCTTTTTTCTACAGCTAATTATATTTTATCATATTTGTGTAGATATTCATCTCTGCGACACATTTTGATTTTCGTTAATTACCTTCGTTAATTAACTTAATTAAACTAATATACCAATTATGTTAATATTGACAATCTTTCTTCCGGTGGATCATAAATAGGGCTGTCACAATCGGTCCGCTAGCCATTGGCGCCGTTACTTAACCACGCGAGCTGCCTAGTTGTAGGTTTAGTTGCCGATTTCCCTGTGATCCAACGATTTCTTTTACGATTTTAGTTATCTGTTGATGTATACCTAATTGTGTGTAATTATATCTAGCGTATTTAGTGCTAAAAAACAACAAACAATTCATACTACATTGATTAAAAAAAAACAAATTTACCGTTAAGTAGCTATAAAATTATTAACATATTAAAACTATGCAAGTGGAAAATAAAACAGAGATATATTTTTTGGAATAGAAAAGAATTTTATGAAAGTAAAGGAAAATAACGAGTACTAAAAATACCTATTTAAGGTGCTCCTTTCGTCAAATGCTGGATTTTCGATTTTTTTTTATATAAAATTAATAAAAAAAGCAAGGAGTAATAGATTATATACTCAGGTCAGCATCACAGCATTATCAGTAGTAAAATTTCAGGTGCATGTGGATCATAAGGAAAGTTAAATAACGAACAATACTTTCTTTTACTAAAAAAATGTAAACAATAATGTAATTCAGTTCATACATACTTGTATATGTATAAAAACGTTTAAAATAAATATTAATAAACATAAAGTAATAAGTATTAAACGTGCACAACACATACAAAAAAACTGGCGGAAACCAAAAGATTCAATTTATGTGATTTAATCTTCATACTGATTGCATGTTCCATGTGCCCTACCATTTGATACAGTAAATAGTAAAACGTTTCATTTCTACCGGAATAAATACAACCCCGAGTGGAAATTACCATGTTTGACCAGCTTGGAAGTAGATTATTTAATTCACAGGTCAACATTTGATCTAGGGACAATAGTCAGAAGTGACTATGGTATATAGGGTTTTTTTGGGTCGCTGATCACGAGTCCGAGGTCGGTTAAGCTCCATCAAATCAGGTTCAAGGTGATTTGAAGGTCAAATCAAGAAATGACCTCCAAAAAATCTGAAAAAATTCATGCTTATGTTTTAGAGTTCACTGAACCCGAATCCGAGGTTTGTTTACCCCTACGATACACCCTAGAGATCATTCAAGGCCATTTCAAGGTCATTCATGAAGTATTTTGGATAGAAAAGTTAAAATTAGTCTGAAAAATCTGAAAAAATTCGTCTGAATATTTTTGAGGTCACTGAACCTGAATCCAAGATTATTTAAGCTCCATCACGTCAGGTCCAATGTGATTTGAAGGTTAAATTTAGAAACAGTTGTGTAAAAAAATTTAAAAAGTGTATTGAAGTGTTTTCGGGGTCACCGAGTTGATCTTGAGGTTATTAAAGATCTTCAAAGAAGTTTTCATCTGTCTACGTATAACCATCTACACGTTTATATGGAGATATAGTCTCTTTTTCGAACGAATAAGTTCCGTTGCAAAAAGGGTAGAAACGTACCTGATGATGCGATCTATAACGGATCCCATCCAGATTGTAGAACCGATGGTAACGATGCGTAAAACAATTTACGTGTTTCACAATGATACAATGACATAAATCTTATAATCGTTGTTCTCTTTATTTTATGTTGATGTTTTTTTGCGCGGTAAATTACGACAGCTCTAATCATAAATCTTTATAGCTGCTTACATCACTAATATCTGTATAGTTTACAAATTCTTTCAAATGTTATAAATCTGTTACTCACACTTACTGGAAATCAATCTGTTCCAATATAGGTATAATCCAGAAATTCGGGTCATAAATAATTAAACAACAAGTTTATACCAACCAATGAATGTCTGAGTTAATGGATGAATATTAAAATTATATATTATATATTTTATAGTTTTTTCCTTAATTGAAAATAAAATTTAAGTGGCATCATATATAACATTTAGCAGACACTTCACACTCTAGTGATAATTTCCCATTATGATTTTCGTTTTAACTTTTTCTTCCAAATTTTCCTACACATCGGTGTCTTTTTTAATATAATTTATTGCCCCCTAAAGATAATTCTCTACATCAATTCCGAATGCCTACAGACACCTTTGTTAAATTAGGAATAAATCTCTACATTCTAATAAAACTATAAATTAAGCAATAAATAATAGAATAACAGGATTATACCTACAAATAAAACTCCCTGTGATCGCGGTCGGTTTTCCGGCTTGTTGAGAGCCGTAATAAACTTAACTCAAACGTGCCTGTAAACGCCGGTTATAAAACAATTTAATCTGGCCAATTTGTGGCACACCGTCCAATATTTCGGTAACTTACACTAATAAATTTTACGGCGTTTTTGATTTATATCGATCGTTGACCTCAATTACGACGACGAACGGAGGAACGGAAAAAATATTGGAGGTTGTAAATGGAAGAATTCCGATGATGGTGGTGGAAATCAGACGCATCTATTTTAATGTTGTCAGATCGGTTATAAAATTATAATCAAGAGTCACGTGGCAGTGGCAAAATGTTAGGTATTTTATTAATTTCAGAGTACAGAGAAACCGATAGAACTTACAATTAGAGACATGCCCATCAAATCTTATATCATTGTAAATGCAAATACAGGGTGTAAGAAGTATAGCTGCCATAACTTCAGCATGAGATAGAGTAATCATAAATGAACAAAAAAGTTGTATATTATACGGGTGTAAGATTAACAGTTTTCAAAATACAGCGAATATTAATGAAGAGTTTCATCACAACGTGACAACAGCGCTACACGCGGCAGACTTGTCCTACGGAAAAAATGTAAACTATTATTGTGAAACCTTTAGTTTCAAGACAATTGTTTTCCAGTTTTTAAATAAATAAAATAAACTATATCGATTTTGTAGTACGAAGATTGTGCTGTGCTTAAATGTTAGCGCGAATTTTAGTAATTATGAATCTCTTGAAACAGGAACCTAACTTTTAATCAATTGATTTTTATTGACAATTGAATGGAAATTGAAATTTATTGAATTTAATGAATTTGAAAAGTGTGTAATTAAAGTACCCAAAGATTCACGTCATCCAAATAATCATACGTATTAAAAATAATTAAACGCGCAAGTACAAAACAAACTATATGCTCAAAATGTCCACCACCATTTTTGATGCACGCACGACACCATCGAATCCAATTTTCGCGCATTCGCTGGAAAATACCTCAAGAAAATGAAATAGTGGTACGCAACATTCCACGGTCCAATTCCAGATACCAACACCAACTGAATTGCGTATTGCTGGACAGGTTAGTACCTCGTGTTAATCGCCGCGCTGTTGTCACATTGCTCGATATGAATTTTATCGAATTTTAAATTTATTACAACGCTAATTATTTTTTAGAATTAAGCATAAACAAGTTGAAAATAGTCATAAACATTGTATTTTATGGTATTCTATGCACGCAATATTATGCCTATTTTCCTTAATCGAACTTTTGTACATCAAGTTGGAGATTTTGATAATAACACCCGTATATATTGTTCTATTTAAAAAGCTCAGATTATATTAAAATCTTCGATTTTCATGAGTTTGGTCAACTATTTTTAAAATTTTCCAGTTCTATTCCAAAAAATAACGACTATAGGTAGGATGCAAAATAGAGAAATAGAGAAACGTACTGTCTAATATATTTTTATTAGTAAATACTTCTTTTATTATTTGATCTCAACTATCTCTAGGATGTAATTGTCTTTGAGGCAGTCATTCTTTTTCTAAACACTTTTTTTATAATAGTCTTAGAAATGTACCAAAAATTAAGCTTCTTTTCATGTTCACTAGCAAGAAGTTTTACTAGCGTTGGATTTATTGGCCGGTAATAAAATAGCACCAATCGGTAGCAGAAAATTTTCAAATAAAACCAATTTCGGTTTGTAATAAAAATATACCGCACATTTCTAGAAATCCAGCTTGTGAGACTTTCGGGTTTAAGTGCAGGCAAACGTTATAAAATGATTTCTTGAAAATCCATATGTTGGATAAACTTCCATTTGAACTGATGGAGAAGATGGTAATTTGTAATTTTCACATGAAAAAGGATTCATTCCAATCTGGCAGATTGATATAATTAAAGTGTATAACGATTTTATTGATATTAAAGGAAGTTGTAATAGGCCAGGAAAATTAGGGTGAAAAGGCCATTTCGCGTTTTATGCTTTGAAGTGACTAATTTTTGTTTTATAAGTAGTTCAAAGGGTATACATGAAGATATACTGTACCCGTAGTCTTAAATCTCTTAAATCGTTGTGCAGTATTAGTTATTGACAATAAAAACTGTAATTTTAATGAAAAATTGCGTTTTTTTCTTGTATCTTTGTTCCTTTTCGTCGTACAGAAAAATGGCAAAATCCTTTTTTTTTGTCTATAACTCCATTGTTTATTGACGAACTTTAACGTTTTTTTTTAATTAAAGGGCAAAATTAATTTTGTAACTAAGGATTTTTTTAATTTTCCTGGCTGCAAAATTGCGTTTGAGTGAAAAATAATGAATTATGATAAAATATGTTGAAATCTACCTATTAATAATATTTTTTGACGTGCGATGTCTAGTTTCATAGGATTTTAAAGACGAAAAAAAAGTATTTTACCAAATTGACTGTACGTTACAAATTTAACATTTTCTCTTTAACGTATTTTATAAGGCTAAGTTTTTAACATTTTATTTTTCGTACCGCCTCAGAGGCCTCCCGTACCAGCCGATACTGTTCATTTTAAATGTATAAGAAAACAAGAAATTTTTATTTTTAATGGTGATATTTTTATTTCTGCCCAAAGTACAGACCATGCGGTTAAAGACGGAAGATATTCTTCCAATGGCCACCTCTGCTTCTGTTGCAAATTCCTAATTCTTTTTAAACCATACATTTTCCGCATAATTGCGGATCTATTTCGCCAATTACAGTTCAGATATTGAGCAGGACAGCTTCAGTCGTTTCCAAAGCGTTAGCAGAAAAAATCCAATCTGTCATGTCACATAACTTATACGGTTAAATGAAGTATACGTGATGCGAAATGACACGCCCATGGAATTGCTTACGCAGTAAGGCTATCGCCTCACGGCTTGTATGACATGTAGCCCCATTCTGCTGACAGTAAACGTCTTTCAGATTCAGGTCTCCAATCGTAAACCCAAAAAAATCAGTCAGCATGTTTCGACATCGCAATCCATTGACAGTAGCGGTAACTTTGATGCTGTGACTCCCAAAAACCGCATTCGTGGTAGATGAAAAGGTTGCCTGAAAATCGCTGCCGGGTTTTTGGTGCCCCAGATGCGACAATTTTGCTTATTGACGTAACCTTGTCAGTGGAAATGGGCCTCATCGCTAAAAACGATTATCTTGAAAAGATCACACGACAGCAATGATTTCGTTTGACTTGACTAAACGATCACGAGTAGGGTTCTCACCATCGGTTATCTGCCCTGTACACTCAAATTTAGTCACGAAATTTACAACTGCTGAACTAGAAGGCTCATTTCTGCAACCAAACCTGCTACGGATTTTTCGAACTGTCTCCGCGAAATTTTTACCATACTTGTAGCGAGTTTCTCTTACTTGCTCAAACATAACACTATGCCATATATGGCTGATCTGTCTGTCACAAGTAAGAAATGGCGCGCGATTTAAAAGGAACATTTTTAATGGAAGACTCGATAATTTGTGTATATTCCCGTAAGTTAGAAATTAGCTTTTCGGAAATAGGGATTATTAAAGAGTAATGTAGGTATATATAAAGCGAATCATTAATAATTTAGTTGTATAGGCGTCAAATTTTTTCTTCTTAAAAATCACATATCTACTTGAGGACAACATGAGGACGTAGGAAGTACAGAAATGGTTTTTATGTCAGGAAAAGTGTAATGGAAGTCCTAAAAGTTAATTTCTGTTTTGCTGTATAATATTTTATGGCCGACTTGATTTCTTGTGGACGATGGGCTAGACCTAGGCCATTTTATTACATCAATAAAACTAAATTGGTCGTAAAGTTATGTCAAGCAATTACCCTACTACCAAAACGGCACTATGGCAACTGATATTTGAATAGTAGCGTTCTGGTAGGTAGATATAATTAATTGTACCAATTTATAACAAAATGTTTTATATCAGCTTAGTTTGATTATTATTAAAGCAAGGGATATGGTTCTAACTTTGGAGCCTAACTTGTTTAGGTCAATTCCCTCTATTTGTAACCGTGGTTTGTTCTTTCTAACATCGTTTAATTTAAATAACAATATTTAGCACTTTCAACTATAATAACAGCTGAAAACGGAGGCGGTAAATCACTATAAATTTGAAAATTACAAGATAGGCAAACTTCTATGTTTATCAAAATGTAATAAAACTGTATAAATACTTACTAAGATTATTCATATCAGACATTTTCATCAAAGCAGCAAAGCATTAGGAAAATCATTGATATGAACCATCTCGAGAAAAATTCGTTTATTATAATTAGTTTTTTCAAATCTGTGACATCATTAAAATTCATTTTATGACCTGTCCTTAAGTTATTTTCAGAAAGTACACATCAAGTTTTTTTTAAATTACAATCACTTTTGTGAGATGCGAATCTACCTTTGAGCATACAACCCGTTTGTACAATATATTCACAATTAAAATAATCGATTTTATACAATTACGAATAAAAAATTACAGTATTATCTGCGAAGCTTTCAATTGTTCCATAACTAATAATTTTAAAGAATTTTAAGGATTATTGTAAAATGTATTATAACTAACTTAATACCATTAAAATAAAGTAAAATTTTGTAACAAGTTATAAATAAACTCTGAATAAAGGTACTTCTAATATAGTTCCACCAGGTTCCTTAAATTCTCAGTCTGTCAGATAATGGCAAAATAAATTTAGAGCATACCTGTGATACATATCTCTTCCAGATTATTTAATAACATAGATTGGCTTAGGCATAGTGTTGAAGTTTAAAATAAAAGACTTAAGGAAAGTTGAATTGTTAGGGATCCTCTATCTTTGTTTTATAATTATTTGTATGGCATTTTCAATAAACTTGACGTTCACTAAATTCAAAATGTGTTTCAGGTGGTATGATATTAAAAAAAAAATATTATAGGTATTGGATCTACAGATTAGTGGTAGTACTTTCATTTTTGTAAAATATTTAAACAATACTTATTTTAAATAAATTTGGACACGTACCATAAAAGAGAAATGTTTTTTATTGAATGAGTTAAAAATTGAACAACAAATTTTTAACGTAATCTTTATTTTCATCAATTGCACATGGATAGATATAGATTACTGGTTACATTTCTTTTTTATCGTAACTTTCATATCGGTTTATTTTATGTAGTATCTTACCTATATTGATAAATTTATCGTGTATGTATTATACCTGCAAGGTTTTTTGCACATGGGATGGATTTTTAATTTAATGGTAAGCAGAGAGTAAGTGTTTTGAATAATCAAAATCTCATTCGTATTGAGAACTTTTGGAATCGTATCAGAGTTACATATTACATAAAAAGAGGTGAATATTTGCGGTCGTAAATGGAGTGAATTCTTTGTTCCGTTTTTTGTTCTGTTTTTTTGTACCTACTGAATAGAAAAATTGTTCCTAGTTCAATAACATCAGTACTCATAACAATAATCATCTGTTTAGTTTACATTACGAAAAAGCTTGTTTTTACTATGAAAATTATTAGTGAGCAACTGTTGAAGTAAAGTCATTCATTTTTCTAGATTCTTATTTTTTGCAGAGCTATCGGTAGAGTTAGCAGTTCCAAAAATGTTTCTGTCGTATTATTGAGGTTAAGAAAATATTCTATATGTAAAAAATATTTCTACTAATCGAATTTTCGCATATCGCTTTATTTACTCCTCAGATATTTTTTCCAAATTTATATACACCATATATTTAACTTATCTGTGACACTTTCTTTTTATCACTTTTTATTTACCTTATTTTTTATGTAATATTCCTTTCTTATCGTTCACAACTTGCGATGTTTTTTTCATATTATCTAGGCTCATATATTCTTCATAAAATATGTAAAATTATTTTTTGTCTTTTTGAGTCTTCTTCATTTTTGTTAAATGATTTCTGTAATATGTACGAGATCTCTTCATAAAATAATCGAACTTTATTTTTGTAATATTTATTATTAATTTCATATAAGTATCCTTGTCTCCTTCAAAGCACTCCCCTCCCCTGTTCACACACTTTTCTCAGCGGTGTTTCCATTTTGCGAAGCAGTCCTGGATAACTTCATTAGAAATAGCCTTCAAAGCTTGTGACAAATTTGCTTTGGTGTCACTTCAGCACTGATTTAATTTCGGAAATAAAAAAAAATCGCATGGAGACAGGTCTGGCGAATAAGGTGGGAGAGGGGGGACAGTAATCTGATTTTTGGCACAGAGCTGACGAATGGACAAAGGTGAGTGTGCGGGCGCATTATCATGGTGCAAGAACCATGAGTTGTCTCGCCACAACTCCAGTATCCTTTTGCGGATTTTTTCACGAAACCGTTAAAAAACGGCTTGAGAGTACACACGGTTCACTGTTTCACTTTGAGGCAAATTGCACAATTCCATTAAAGTCGAAAAAAGCAGTGAGCATCACTTTGACATTGGATCGAGACTAACGTGCTCTCTTGGTGCGTGGAGATCCTTTGCCAATATAATAATGATTGAACATTTGCATCAATGTCGTTTGAATGTTTGACTAAGGTCCACATGATTTTCTTTCTGTTGTTTGGTCATTAAACGAGGAACCAATTTTGCTGCAACTCGATACATGTTCAATTTTTCAGTCAAAATTTGATGGCATAATCCAATTGAGATGCTAACCTCTTCTGCAATTTTTCTGATAGACAATTGGGGATTTACACCTACCAGATATTTGACTTTCTGAAGGTGGGAGTTATCAGTGAAGTTAAAGGCCTTCCTGATCGAGGATCATCTTCAATTGACTGACGACCACTTTTAAATCGTAAAAACCATTCGTAACATTATGTATGACTCGGAGCATCATCTCCGGAAGTTTCATACAGAATTTTACGTTGCATCGTTCCAGAAAATAGCACATTTCAAAAATCGTCACTAACACTTAAACACGTTGCACTCAGATAACAATATCCCAATAACTAAATGAAATATCAACAATTCAAGAAAATGTGGTTATAGAGTAGGTTATGTGCATCGCAATGATGCCAACCGCATATTACTAAATGTCTCTATTAGTGCGTAATTCAAAAAGTTCGTTTTTTTCTGAACAGATCGTGTATATTGTCTTTTTAAGAATCATTTGATCTATGATATAATGTCATCTGGTATTTATTGATTCCATTAAACCTTTTCTAGTCCACTTTTTCCTTTTACAAACTATTTTTTGCAGCAGTAGTATGATTTATTTTTATTTTTAATATTTAACTAGATAGTCTACATACATTTATTTATTGCAGCGATCTTTGTCGTTATCTGAAGTTAATCGTTATTTAGTTTTACCAGAGTGCATATTATGTAAATAACTACTGTTTTATGGAAATTGCTCCAATGTGCTCGGCGGCTGGAACTCTGACAAAATCAGTATTTGCCAAATTATAAATTGCTCTAATAAAAATATTGTCCATTATCTTTATAGGAATTATGGTCCGATTTTGGAGCAAAGTCAATACCCAAGTCTAGTCAATCTAAGTAAAGATTTTAATAACAAATATGTTGGCAAGCTTCTACGTAGTTCATTATTTTATTTGCGTTCTCCAAGCTATACAGAACTTGTGGAAATAAGATACCGTTTGCTTTGGTTGCTGTAATCAAACGTTTAACAACTCTGTGATGTATTAATTAGCGTAACTTGGAAACCACATCAAAGTTTATATGTGTCTTAATGTTTCTAATTTGTTGTTGAAATAAAAATGATTGTTATAATACTCATGTTTCACAAGCAAGAAAGGTAATATCTACATACTAAAATGGTATCAAACATTCGAGTCTCAGCATTAAACCTACATTCACAGAACATTCTACTTATTTTATAATAAAAATATAACTTTTCTACAAAAATCACTACAACTAATCATCAGTTTTATTATTTGCTACTATTTTTCAACAACAACTCTTTAAAACACGTAACTCAGTTGATTAAGTTAAAGTGGGCTGTCGCATAATATACAATGATGGAACAAAATTCATATTTTTTTCATTTGAAATTTTAAAAATCGCTGAAACAGGTCAATTCGTAAATAGAAATTATCACTTTTCTCTTCTATTTTCTGAGCCATGTTTGACCGACCTATAACATCCGACATTTTTTTAATAAGACGCTCTATATTTTAGTATAAAGACGAATTCAGCGATCTAAGGTTATACTTTTTTTCATAGTTGTCAAAAAAATGTTCAAAATTGTCTTTTTTGTCGCAATGCCGACTATTTCAAACAATCATAGTCTCTTCTGTACTTTAAATAACGTACCTATTCTTTATTAATCTTTTTCTACTTACTTTAAACCTTTTTTTTCTGAAAAAAAAAACAAAGTGAAACACAAAAAGTAAAAAAAATATGGATTTTGTTCCATCATTTTGGGACACACTGTATATTTACTTCAGGAATAATAAAAATGTGAAAACTATTAGGATTAATACATTTTAAAGTATTATTATAATTTCAAAAGTAACAATATATGTCACAAGAAGTACTTCAAATTACATAATAATATACTAAAATGCATAATTTTGCAATGTTCGTATTCTTTATTTGCACATTTTGCATGCAATAACAATTCCAAATATGTAAAAGTTAATATCTAATAATTTTTATATCTATGTAGCACTGATATTTATTGCATAAATAAAAACAAAATAAAAGCCAGCGTGTTATATTAAAGCAAAAGCGAATATAATTAAATTAGTTTTAAATATTTTAAATGAGTTCATATTTCATATTATTGAAATGACAATGAAAGCAGCATTATTGTGATAATATAACTTATTCATCATTTATTTATTAAGAATATCTACTCACCTACTTAATGAACACATTTTAACTTGACTTCATAAACCCATATTTTTTGTGTGTATTTCTATGGGTCTACTCTAACTGTATGAATGCATTTTTTTAAATTTAACTTGAAATACAAAAGCACATCTTACTTTAATAAAAATGTTTAACTACGTTTGTACGTATAAAATAAATTAGTATTGTTGATATTTAAACAAATATACAGGATGTTCTATTAAGAATGTAACACAATTTAGTAAATGATTCTTGAGGCGATAGACATAAAAAATAACTCAATATAAAAGGTGCAACATGTAGTAAATTTAGTTAAGAGAATTTCAAACATTATGCGCTGATTTGGAAATGTTTGATGGAGTAAATATAATCTATTTTTTTTATTCAACAACTTAAAAAAGAAATGATTATACGTACTTGTAAGTGAGACTGGTATACTAACTGGGGGTCAAAAATTTAACCATTTTGGAAAAAATAAACGCATTCTTTATCACATTGTATAAATATACTATAAAGATTTGCTCACGGCATATGACAAAGAATGACTTTTGAGATGAAAATGAAATGAATTTTTTTATCGCTTAACTCAATTTAAAAATACTTACAAATTTTGTTCGAGGTTACTCACATAATATTCTACCACCCTTACCTTTTTGCATCCATCTAGGAAAAAATGGTACCTGTAATATCCTTCACTTTGTGAAATTAAACTCGAAATAATAAACAGTCACTTTATTGGTGTATCTTGTACAACAGTCTAGTACCAACTAACTTTATAATTATTCTCGAAACATATCTTAACGTTACAGATTACATAAACATACTTTTTGTACATTACAGGGTTTCTCAAGGTTACCTATTATGTGAACATTCTATTTGTATGCTACAGTACCTAAAAATCAAAATTTTAGTATTTTGTTGCGATTTCAGAGAAACAATTGACTAATACATTCGAATATATAAAGCAAACATTTGTTTTTTAAAATGAAACATCCTGTATATTTGCCGCTTTTCGGAATTCTCTTCTTTCCGTAATTACTGTGTTAGGTGCATGTTTTGTATTTATTTTTGAGAATATTTTGGTTTATTTATTATCTCTCCACAGTAGATAAAGTCAGGGTTGCCATGGACCTTGTGGATACTTATGCACTATTAAATTTATTAAACTGATCTTTAAATATTGCGTTAAGGAAAAAATACTATACCTACTATATAAATATAAAAATTCCCTCAAGAATGGAGAATTTTACGATCCACAAGAAGTCTTGATTTGTAGTAGGTACTTTCCAAAAATCTGAAAATTTATACGTATAAGCCAAGGGGGAAAATTAATATTGAACGTTAAACTATCAATTTAGTGGGTAATAGTGCATTAAAAACCTTGTTTGAAATATACCTTCTTTGTTTAGAATAGGGTGAAGGTATTATTTTACAATAAAAAAAAATGTTAATAAAGAATAACGTTAAATAAGATTTAATTTAATTGACATTTACAAATGCTATTTTCGTTGGTAAATCTTTCATCTGTTGCTGCAAAATACAGAGTAACTGACGGTTTAAGAGCTCGATGCTTTTAATAACTATGGAAAATATATTTAAATAGGTATTGAGGTATAGTTTCGAGATTAATTTAATGTTAAATTTAGTTGAATAGAAGAATTAAAATAGTTTATAAATCTGATTTTTAGGTATATGCCGATTTCATCAGATATTGAATTATGACATATACAGGGTGTCCAAATGAAAACGAAACAGCCATTTTCAGGAACTGCGTCAAAATTGTAGAAAAACACTCAAACCCGTCGATTTTAGATTAAAGGGGGACATTCTTTGCTGGTATTTCTGACTCCGCCACTTTCACCCCCAAGCAAGAGTAAGCATCACCCCAAAATATTTAAATGGCATTGAGAGTTGAGTAATATTTCTTTTGAAAGCTCTTACAATTCTCTTTACAACAGACTTTAAATTTTATAATTCCGCCCAATACTTATTAAGAATTTTGATTTTAAAGTTGAAACTTATGTACAAACAATTAGTAACGGTAAAAATGTCAGTCATTCGAGTTAAGTACGCCAATGGTATAAATTTAGTATTTCTTGCGTTACATTGGTTTTTGGCGATTTGTTATCACTTTCGTAAAAAAAAACAAAATTGTAAAAAACAGAAATGAATGCTATACACACACAATGAACGTAAAATTAGTGGATTCCAAATTATTTTCTAGTATTATTTGGAAGCGTTGGTTGGTAGTTTATTTAATTGTGTTTTTGAAAATTAAACACTATGGTTTATTCCATTGCGGAAAGGGTAGATATCATTTCGCTTTACTTTATGAACAATAAATGTGCGAATAGAACAGCTCAGCTATTTAATGAACAACATCAAGATCGACATGTCAGGAGGAAGTATGTTCTAGAGTTAGTAAAAAAATTTCAAGAGACAGGGAACGTAGCCAATAAAAAACGAGAAATTGAAAAACCTATAGTTAATGAAGCTAGTGAAGTTGCAGTTTTGGGACAAGTTCATCTTGATCCTACATTAAGTACGAGGCAGCTGGCATCTGTGTCTGGGATCAATCGAACTAGCATACAAACCATTTTGAAGAAGAATAAATTCCATCCATACAAAATACATTTAGTCCAGGAACTTCATGAGGATGATTATGACCGCCGTTTGCAATTTTGCGAAATAATGAGTGAGCGAGCAGGGAACGATCCACAGTTCCTTTTTAACATCTGTTTTTCTGATGAATGCAGTTTTTTCTTGAACGGGACGGTAAATCGTCACAATTGCCGCTATTGGTCCGATTCAAACCCAAGAGTTTTTCACGAGGTGCATACACAGCAACCGGAAAAATTAAATGTATGGGCTGGAATTTTCGGTGACCGGCTGGTGGGTCCTTTTTTTCTACCTGGTAATTTGACTGGCCAAATGTATTTGCAATTACTGGAAGACGCTATTGACCCTGCCTTGACTGATATTATTGAAAATGTTCCAGAGTATGATGAAGATCATTTGATTTTTCAACAGGACGGTGCTCCTCCGCATTATGCGTTAATTGTCCGTCAGTATTTGGACCAACGTTTTCTACGGAATTGGATTGGGAGAAGAGGCAGCATTGAGTGGCCTCCACGATCACCGGATTTATCGCCCCTTGATTTCTTTTTGTGGGGATACCTAAAAAGTAAAATCTATAAAACACAGCCAGCGTCGCTGGAAGATTTGCGTCAAAGAATCGTCGACGAATGCCGTCGAATCACTCCGGAAATGCTTCGGAATGTGCGCGAACGTTTCGAACAAAATCTTTATTCTTGTATGGAAGCGGGCGGTCATCAGTTTGAACATTTAATCAACTAAGTAGTAAGTAAGCAACTAAACATAATTTAAATTTTAAAATGTAAATTTTTTTCAAAGTATTGGGCGGAATTATAAAATTTAAAGTCTGTTGTAAAGAGAATTGTAAGAGCTTTCAAAAGAAATATTACTCAACCCCCAATGCCATTTAAATATTTTGGGGTGATGCTTACCCTTGCTTGGGGGTGAAAGTGGCGGAGTCAAAAATACCAGCAAAGAATGTCCCCCTTTAATCTAAAATCGACGGGTCTGAGCGTTTTTCTACAATCTTGACGCAGTTCCTGAAAATGGCTCTGTTTCATTTTCATTTGGCCACCCTGTATATTTAAATACTCCAGCGGTAACAAAAGGTTTAATATAATGGCTTTCTTCCACTAAAATACGGTATTAAGTAATAAAAAGTATAGAATTTTGCATCATTGTTTACGTTCTTATGTAAAGTATATGTAATGTGTAATTAAAATTGTTGCGTTCTTTTTCACTTTGAAAAACATACCCCTTGAAAATATTGACAATATTCAATTTCTTTTTCAACTTTGACACCCTGTAGATTGGAAAGCAGCGACATTTGATTAAATTATGTTTGGCTCAATTAACTTCAGGATTTTGTTTCAGGATATTAATTTGTATACCACTGTTAATGAAGCACTCTTCATATTTTTAAATGTCTAAGTAAAAATTTTATGTAAAATTACACACTAGATCATTGGTTATTTTCACAGTGGGTAATGGACAATGAAATCATCAAATTTGCAGTAAGCATATAATTTTACACTTTTTGTGTATTTCACCCAAAATGTAAATTTACATTATCGATATATGTAGGTACATTTATTGTACCGAAGGTGTAACTTTAGAAAAACTACATAGTATTTTTAAGTAAAAAAAAATCTAGGCATTATTACTTTGTAATATTTTTAGAAAGAATATCATTTTTGCATACTTTAACATTTTTTCCATTATACCTAGGTTCCGATGTACTTAAGTTGAGGGAAAATAATATACCTAAAATAAATTTAAGAAGATTTATTCATGCAGTAAATGATACAAATTCTCTAGATTTCTAAACAAAAAAACGTCCCTACAAAGTATATATTTAATTTTCCATACCTTTTTTTAGTAACTTCTTTATCCTTCAATGTCTAAATTTGAACGCAAGCTACCAAATACGTTTTCATACTCTCGAAAATCCTATAAAGCTTGAATTAATCTTAGACTTCTTTAACTACAAGGATTAATTAAATAAACAATATGTATTTATCTAAAACAAAAGAGATGCAATTTCTTCCACAAAATTGACTTCTAATTTAAAATAATTAAGTATAACGAAAAACATTCTTCATGTATTTTCTAGGAAAAGTTTTAATATGAAGAATTTTTCTGGATGAAAATTTTGTTGTAGTTCTCGCGTCTAGGTGTATTCTAAGATGGAATCTCTGAACCATTCCGAGAGCAATGGCCACTTCTTGATAACATTAAACTGAAAAGAAAATGCAGTGTTAAATAAAGCAATCAGTAAAATAGAACAGAAGTAAAATAGAAAGCTACAATGTAGATGTATTAGGTAAAGTTCCATATTGTTATTATTGACGTTTCTCATATAATAATAGTTATTTATTGTATAAGTATTTCAGGTAGCATTTTATCCACGCAAGAATGTTTAAACGCGAGAACGTAGGTCAAGCGTTTAATATTCTTAAGATAGATAAAATGCTATTAAAACACGAATGCAGTACAACGTTTTATCCATAATCACATCACAATCACTTTTGTGGAGTCAGAATTATTGGAAGTTAATAAAAAAAATATTCGCACGACTTGATACTTCTTATTAGTACTCAATGAAACGTGATAGGTTTTGTTATACCTACTGGATGCTATGGTACGTTTTTTATTATCAATTATTTAATAAACAGTTCTATCTGAATTTGATAAAAATGCAAGAAAGTAATTGTGTTCCTGTGGTTGTTTTTGAAGAAGCTCAAAAAGCAATTTTCCATTTATTGCCAGCGAAATTCAGAGAACATTACGAAAAAGTGTTCACCAATTTTAACGATAGGAGGGAAAAACGGAGAGTAATGACAATAAATGAAGAAGTCATGCAATCGTATTTTTTAAATTTGAAGAAAAAATATGTAATTTCATGAAGTGGTTGAAGTATTTGATGTTGAAGGCTACACTACAAAAATATAGATACTGGAAAATATAACAACCTTACTGCTTATTTGAAAAGTGATTTGAGAGGATACAAAGCAAAAGAAAGTTGTAGTATTGGAAATAGCACATATTGAAGAATTTTTGACTGGGGCTTCCGATAAAAAATATTTAATGATTAAGGTAACGTCTCTTTACCTTTTACATGCCAATAAAGCTGCTGATCTTAGCTCTATGGTGGATGGAAGAGCTCCTCTGTTGTAGAAGGTTGTGTTGAGGAGTCTATATCTAACAAACTATAAATGTAAATGTTAATGTTAATAACTAAATAAATTAAATTTGATTTATTATTTTTTCATTATTCTACTAGTGAAATAAAGTTAATTTATTCCACTAGTGAATAACGTATCATTTTAGACGGTTCTTATGTGTGGATAAAAGTCCGATTATAAGATGATTGTAGATAAAAGATTTACATTAGAAAATCAGTCTACTCGTATATTCCTCTCTGTAGTTCTTTTTCATATACCTTTGTAAGTACGGACCCTATGGTAAAATATAGATCCGCAATCAATGTCCCAAAACGCGTTCCTATCTAAAAATACCGTCCACATCATGTTTAATAGATCAAACTAAGCGTTTGGAATATGCATTACGTGATCAAAGGGCAGCCCACGGAAATAAAAGAAGGCATTTTATAAGGCATAGGAAATCATAAGGACGGATAAAATGATCCGGCCATTCTTCATCCTTTGACGCAGAAGGCCAAAGCTTAAAGGCAAAAGCGACATGATAAAAAATTTATCATTGCATTGCAGATAAAATGTAAAAAGGGTTAGAGATAAAGGCTCTCGCGTGTTTGTCCTTTAATACATTCCTATCCCTGTGCTGATGTTATTTCAAAAAATGCCATGCGAACTTTACAAATATAAACGGGTGGAACCAACGATATTCAGTTTATCGATATTGGGGAATTCATATAATTTTCAAGTTAAACACAGTACTTATTTAAGCTATAAAAAACTAATTAAATATTGGCGTACCCTTTAATTAGACTTTTCAGAGGTTTTACTAATGTACCGTAGTTACTGTATAATTTATTTGTAAAAGGAAAACCTGTTTATGGATCGCTTATCTGGAATTATAACAATACTGAAAACGTTTAGCGTCGTTTTACTTAAAGTTTTTAATTTGTAAAGTTGACAAAGTGAACCCAGTTAATTTGCAAGCATTTGTCAAGAGCAACTGCTGGTAAAATTTTAATTTTTTTCACGGGTCACATTGGCGGAAGAATATTAGCTATCTAGGTATTTTATTAAGTATTTATAAACGAATAAAAATTGTGGAGGCTTTAGGCCGTTTTCACACTGGCCGACACGACACCAGCACGACAACGACAACGATGCCGGTGGATGCGTAATCTCATATAAATAAATGGTCATGTTTTCAGACTCGCCTATATATTGGTATCGTGACGTGACAGGCTACTCCACTCGCGTCGGCGCTAATTTTGTGTCGGTATCGGTGTTGTGCTGATGTCGTGCCGGTGTCGGTGTCGGTATATGTGAAAACGCCCTTAGGCTATTGATTATATAAAAAAAAACAAGGTTAAAAGGAACTATGAAGTTCAAACAATTTTATTGCATGAATCGTTCAAAGGGTCATTTTAGATGAAAAAACCGCGGAGTGCTATTAAATTAGAGGGTGGAAATTGGAGATAGGGGTCAAAATACACCTTTTAATTGTAGCACGAAAACGAATCAAAATTTCGCTGTAGTTCGTAGAGAATTGTATTTCTCATCGAAATGGCTTATTTAAAAAATTTAAAAGTTTTATGCAAAAAATCGTTAATCAATTAAAATATGGAACAAAATGAAATAAAACTTACCATTTCTAGAGAAAATGCTGAAATTGATTTCCATTAGCTCGGATACAGGCGTGGCACCGAAGCACCCAATTTTAGCTATCATTTTCCCAAATTCCAGGTATTCCCCTAATTGTGTCAGCAGCTGCAAGTTTACGGTTTCGCAATTCTTCCACCGTAATAATTGGAGTAATTGGAGTAAACCAATTACTTCACGAGACTCCAACGATAAAAGTCCATTAGAGTTAGATCGGGTGACCGAGTTGGCCACGGCACAGGACCAAAGCGTCCAATTCATCACTGAGGTTACATTTCATTCAAAAGTGTCGTTACTTCTCGAGTACTGTGTAGAGAAGCCCCATCTTGAAGATAAAACATGCCCCATCTTGTAATGCCACATCGTCAAATAATTCAAGCAACCGGTTCTCCAATAAGTCAGCATATGTTGATCCATTTAGTTGTCTTTCATAGAAATAGGGACCCACAAGTACATCGCGTATTGTGCCAGCCCAAACATTTACCGAGAACCGATGTTGAAAATGAGTTTCCCTAATCGCGTCAGGATTTTCATCGGCCCGTATGTGTATATTATGGAAATTCACTTCATCACGGGTAAATGTCGCCTTATCTGTTACACAAACATAACCAGGAAAGTCTACTTGATTGGCACATTGCCGTAAAACCCATCTGCAAAAACGCATTCGTTGATCACAATCCGGGGGTAAAATCTATTGAACTGGTTGCAGATGATAGGGGTGTTGCCTTAATACAGTACGACTAGAGGTTCCTACTTGCTGTGCGAGTCGTTGAGTACTAATTGTGGGGTCTTCGTCAAGATTTTCACACCGCATCTTCAACATTAAGGTTCACTTGCTGACCACGTCCTTCTCCTCGAGAAATAACACTTCCCATATCTCGAAGTCGCTGAACGCACTGTAGGATTGTATTTGCACATGGGGGGTGACGTTGTGGCCATCATTCCCGGTACAACCTAGTCACCGCGAGCGCATTTTCTTCGGCTGCACCATACACTAACACCATATCGACACGTTCGGAAATAGTAAATGCATTGTTTTCTTGGTTCATTGTAGAACTAGTTTGTGCACAAACTAAAAAATTAAGCAAAGTAAAATTAAGAATCTCGTTTTTAATGTAATCGGCACGCTATTCTTATATATATATATATATAAATTACACTGTCACTATCGTGGAATTACAAAATAAAAACTTTTGTCTGGAATCTTTGACTTTTTAACATTGATGGGTCGATGGACGATGCTTGATATTTAATAATTAAATGAATAATGAACTGAATACAAATACAAAATCAGTTGTCTGCACACATTTTTATTTATTTAAGGCTAAAATGAGAAAATGTTTCTGAAACACCCGTTATGAAGTTTCAAAAGAAAAAATTTTTACATCATGCATTAACAACCACTCCTCGTAAATGTTGGAAAATTTAAAAATTTTTTAGTAAGTACGCGTTCTTCTGTTGGTTCTGGATTTAATAGAATTAATTTTTCAGGTATTGGTACTGCTGACAATTTTAGCGATTTTTTATTAACAATACACCTACAACCAAGATTGATAACGGGGTTCCAAATTAACTGTACCCTGATGTTGATAGTAATTTATATTTCACTCTGATTGATAACAAAGTCACTGAAAAACTTATACTGAATGTTAAGTATATAAAATACAATTGCAGCTCATAGGTATTCTTTAAAGCTCATAAGAATTCTTTAAAAATGGTATATAATGGTATACGATTTTTTAAATTGGTATATTTGGAAATGGTATTTTTAAAATGGCATTTAAAAAATGGTACTTTAAAAATGGTATTTTAAAAATGGTGTTTTATTATTTGGAAGGTGTTATAATTTTCTGTATAATGAGCTTCATATTGCTATTAGTATTATTAATTAGATTACTAGTGAGATTTTCAATGAGAATAAATGCAAATATTAGTATTTGGTTCTCATAAACAATAAAAGTTTATTTTTTTCAGGTTCAGTAGCAAACGTTTCAGGAAACCTTTATTAAATATACATAATATGTATTCAGTAAAAGGCATATTGAGTAATAACTAATCCATTTCAAGCGGAATCTCTGAAAAAAATCTGGAAAAGACGCTGAAAAAGCTTTGACAGTGGTGTTCCTAATCTTAAAGTCCGCTTCCACCGCTACACATTAATTAGCTGAAAGGTCCTCAATTCGGGATCAAATTGCAAGGATCTGTAGGACGCCTCGCTGGACATCACAGATGGCCGAGCTTTTGTTGTCACCCCCGAGCCATGTCGCATCATAGCGGACACGCGTTTTATATTAGAATCCCATCCTTTGATCCTGGACGTTTTTAACTCGACTTCAAAAAGGATGTGGCTGATTGCTTGGCTAAGCTGTTGTTTTTAATCACACGTTAGATTTGTCCCTTAGGCTTTGATACGGAATGGTTGACAGAAGTAAATGGAAAAGAAAATTTTATAAATTGCGTTTTTTTGCAAATTACGTTTAATGCTGAAACGTTAAATTTTTTATAAAAATTTTTTCCCGGAAGTCGACCATGGTTAGTTATATAAAATCAAAGTTGAGCAATTTCATAAGGAAGATTGAATTGTTTCTTTATGTACTTTCAGTATTCAGTACTTTTATAAGAAATATCTAAAGTGATTTAAAAAAGTCGCATGACTTTAATACAAAGTGATAAATCATAACTACATTTGTTTATAAGGATTTGAGTAAAAATAAACCTTTTCTTTATGTATCCTTAATCATTTAAAGATTAAATGAATTTTGTATTTTAACAGGTAGAAATCAAAATTTAATTATTGCTTGTTCAGCTGTAGAAAATTAATTTTATTCTGTGAACAGTTTCTTGAAATGGATTCTAAAGACATTTTATTTAATCCTGACACAAAGGTTGTATGTTAAATTTTCACTTTTCTTAAGCAGTTTAAAAGTATTAATAATGGTTAAGTGTAGATTAGGACGTCAATCTTCTAGTTATACAATAGACAATAGATCGGTCTTTACAGGTAAAAACGAACTCATATCTGTTATATGTAATCCCCTTTTTAAAGTGGTCATTCAGTTTCTGTGAATTTTACAAATTTCGTTTCCTCTTTATCTAAAAAGATAATCATCTGTGGTTAACAAATCTTAAGGATGTAAATAATCATTTCTACAAAGGAAAACGTATTGTTTTGAAATAAGTACACCACAAACTTGGACCACGAAGTGTATACTTAAATTTCTCGACGTAAGAATAATTTACTTGCTTTAAAATTACTTGATACACTGAGAGAACGGTTTATTTGTAACAATCGCCTTTATCGGTACACATTTTGATCAAACAAAACATGTCAAGCTTGGATTAAAGTGGTATAGGTATTTGTTTAAAATTAAATTTAATTGAAACATCTTAGTCAATAACAAACTATTTAAGTAAATTTTACTTACCAAAACTTTTTACTTTTAGTAAAAATGTACATATTTTAATAAAACAAATTCGGCGTTCAATCGAAAAATTACTATTTTTTGTCTAGCCAAAATATTTCTTTATCCGAAACATATATTTGTTTTAAAGAAAGACTCAATGCATTATGTTTCTTCTGAAGACATCTATTCTTTCTTCATTACCGTCTGTTTGTCTGTTACACCTATTTGGAATGCAGTGTTGTGTTAATTAAATGTTAATGTTGTTCAATTATTTTTGGATTTTAACTTCTCATTTAACTATTAATTCAATATGTTGTAGATGAATATTTAAAGCCAAATCTGAATACAACACCGATTTATTTAATAATGAGCAGGAAGCAATGTAGAAATAAATATTTGGATACATTTGAAATGAAAATCTTTTGTTGAGATTTCTATACTGAGTATTTTCCAAACATATTATTTTCATTATTACATTGTTAACTAACAATTACTTTTTTCAAATTACTAAATATTATATTTTAAACGATTCCAAAGCTATATTTCTTTTATAACAGTAACCACTTTTCTTGCACTGCAATATTTAAAGTTATTAATATAAAACAGTAACAGCGCATTCCTCTGCGTATTTGTTTTTTTTTAATATATTTAGTCTAGAAAAAACCTCTTTTAAGGATATTTTATAATAATTTAAATAAATAATTTCTTTGATATAAATGAATATTCTTTAATCTTAACAAAAATATATTAACTTCAAATTAATTTTTGCTTTAACGACTAGGTATATGTTATTTTTAGATTTTTATTTCTAGATTATTATTTTAACCAGCATTTGTTATAAATGTAATTTATTGGTAACAAAGAAACAGTTCTCTCGATGTATCTAAGATTTTATATTTAAGATTTTTCTCTGTGTAGTAATATCGATTTATTTACATTATCACATTTTAAATGTAGATGCTCATAATATTTTAAAGTAAATACAATAAGAATGTTTTCAGTCAATATTTGTAATCGACACTAAAATCGAAACAAATCCTGGTTTTCTGTGCGAATATAAAATTTCAATGTTGTAAAATTTCTCATTGAAAGAGTAAACATTCCCAGTTTGTTCCGTATTATTAAGCTTTTAATATATATTCCCATTTTGCGTAAAAAATATATGAATCATAAATCGTTCGCGAGGGCCTTTCTACAGAGGCAAGTAAAATTAAAAAGAGGCCTTCATAAAATAGGAGCCCTGAGCAGTCTGGTCCGCCTACGCAGACGAGACGAAGACTGAAAAATATTAAAGTAAATATTGACTTTCCATTTTAAGGGCTTTGTTATGCGGTCCTGTCCATCCCACCTGTCAAAATTTAAATCAATTCTTTCAATAACTACTTAGCGTCCTTTGTCATTAGTTATCTGATGCTGACCCCTACTTGGTTAAAGTAACGTACCTACGCCGACTAAGGCTTACTTCATTAAGAAGGAAGCATTAAAAATTTGCAGGCATCCGTGGGTATATTTAAGCATTTGCTCAAAGCTTTAAAATAATACTTTCTCAGAATTGCAGATGTACAACAGAAGAAGGAAACATTTTCTCAGTTAAGTAAAATATTCTGTCGCTGAGAAAAATATATTTCTATAAATTTTTCAATTGTATACCTAGATAATTTGTATTAGGGTATAACAAATTAATAGATCAAACTGTTAACCTCAGGTTACTTGGGCAAAAAGAATGAGATTTATATTATGTCAGTTTTAAATTGGACAAGTTTTCGAGATATAGAGTGCTAGAGTTAAAATTTTTAAAATGTTTTTATTTAATTGTGCACACGTATATAAGATTATACCATTACATTCAAGAGTAATTTTGTTATATAAAAAATTATTCCCACCACGTGTATGGTTGAGGAGGTACTGTTATTATTTTAGATCAAATTGCTCTCTTTCTGTTTTGTAAAATTTTTTATTGAAAGCTTGTTTAAACTATTGAGATATATTGGGAATACCTAGCAAAAAGTATTTAATATTAACTTTTTGTTAGAACTACTTTACGCTCTATTACAGTAGCGTGAAAAAAATAGGTAGGTAATACAAAAAAAATATTTAACTAACAATGAGAAATAATGTATCTACTGAAAAATGTCTGATTCCAAATTGATGCCTTTTACTATTGAGTGAAATGTAAATTTAATACAGGAGCTTTATAAACGGAATACATATGCCATAAACCCCCTCAAATAAAGTTTACTAGCTGGACAACAGAGACTTAGTCATTAAATATACGTGTCCTGCTATTCGCTAAGTTGAAAGGAATATTTTGTCAAGAGGCACATCACCAAGAAAATGTAGGAAATTATTTTGTAAAAAAAAATTAAAAATCCTGGATAATTTAGTTGAGTAGTAAGAAATCCAGGCCTATAAGAAAATTGTCAACTATCAATTCCCACACATACATTGACTTCAAACGTGCTTAAACTTACTGCTGTATCTCTATATTATTTGCCCCGTTACGCTAAATAATGCCTCTTCAGAAAACAAAATATATCTTATAAAAAGAGGATAACATATTGTGTTCTTGGCGAATTAAGTTGCAAAAATTGTTCTTATTTGAAAATCTTGAGTTGATAGAATCGCCTGCACATTTTATCAAAAAAACTGTACTTTTCAACCACAGGCATGCGTAGGAATAATTAGGGCCAATGTTTAGAACCATACCCATCCATATTTTAACCAAAATTACTCAAAAGTGTGACGGTATAACCATATAAACGTATTAATTTCTTCAAGAGTTGTCAAATAAACTATTACATATAAGGACACAACTCTACAACGCTTATTATCTTGAAAATGGAACGACCAAAATTACAGTAAAAATACCATTATTTTCGGTCCAATAATCTGAGATTGACGGCTTGACCTACTTCTTTCTAACACACTGTATAGAATAAGTCGGGAATTGTCTAATCAGTTTTATTTTGTTATTTTTACGTAGGTATGTAAATTTGGGATTATTTTTCAGCTTACACATTAGAAACAGTAACTGAAGCTCAAGAATTAGATACTGTAGTACCTATATTCTATTAGGATGAGATATAACGGTAATTTAGAAAATACCGGGTGTTTGGTGCATCGTTTACCAAGTTGAATTGGCCAAAAGGAGGGGTGATTTACAATCTCTTCAGCCCTTTAGCTGAGTTTTTTAATTTCAATTTTTTCATTGTTGTTTTGAAAAATCCCAAAATTCAGTATTTAAACTTAAATTTAAAAAAAAGTTATTAGCATAGCCTCCAGATTTAGTTTCAATTTATCAGTTTCAAATTATTCAAATTCAAAATTACTTCCATGTAATATCTAGTTGTCATTTTGAATTATTTGACATTATCAAATTTGTATTGAAAGATATTAAAAGTGATGCAATAAACTGTTCGTCAATTATTTAATTATATTTTGAACAAAAATGAAATTCGTTCTTTCCTATGTTTGTTCATCCTTCCTCATACGTATATTCAGACTGCAGTCACCATCGCACCATCATTTTTGTCAATTCTGATATCAGCTATTAGTATCAAATAGTAGGTATTAGAGACGAGTCATTAATTAGAATCTAACTACCGATTTCCTAACCTAACTTTAAATCCATTGTTTTGTCGTTCTTATTTAGAAAACGTTAAATGCAAAATAGTGTCTTATAATGTTAAAATTTTTATACTATTTTTGCTAATAGCTTACCTTTACAACTACGTCAACACAAAAACTCAATTGTTAACTGCTGTAAGTTTCATAAAGAATTAAAGACATCTCCACAAGTTAATTTTCTTCCTTTAGTCTACAAATCCCTCTCCGATCTTATACATAATAGTAGATAAAATAACTTTAATTTTCTATTTAGTATCAAATTTTGTCCTTTGAAAACTTTTCCTTAGGTTTCATGTATATTTTAATTAATACGAACGTACTTATTTTTATAAGTTATTATTGACATGCGTATATCATAGTTATGCTTCCTGTACAGTTCTTCTAACTGATATTCATCTACAACCAGAGGATATTAATGATCTTTATCACCTCAAATGCATTCACTAGCATATTATGACAAGTACAAAAGACATTAAATCTGCTGCCAAGGTAGATATTTTGTTTTATTTCCTTCTCTCCACTGCAAATTCTTCAGATGTTGGCTTATTTTCAAGGTAATTTTTCTTGTGTAACTGCCGGTAATTACAAAGTAATTACTGGTGTTATTTATGAATGTGTTAAATTGTATTAAAAGAATATTCGTTTGACAGGTAATTACTATTTTTCAAAATAAACAGGTACGATTATCTCACACAATATTATAATTTTACTTGTTTCTGTAGCATTAATGTATATTAAAAGTAATAAATATGCATTTGACTAGGTTGAGCAACAATGAGTGAAAGACGTTGCTACTCGCTCACGCTCATTTATACCTACATGTTGTCCCATAATGGTACTTGGAACAATACCGTATTCTACATACTAAAATATTGCGATTTAAATAAACTTGCGTCAGTCCGAAAGTTGATATTTAAAGAAATACAGGGCGACAAAAAAATTAAATAGCCGGAGGTTTTTTGACGCAACGAATTCAAATCTGATTATAATTTTGCTGTTATTTATTAGAGAGCGGACCACTTGCGGCTCATTGTATATCTTTAGAACGTCATAACTTTTTTGCTTGTCCGTATATCTGCTTCTTTGATATATGTTTATTTTCATTTTCATATCTTTTCTACGTAAAAAAGATGTGCTTTGCAAGTATCGCTACGAGTAACCATTTTCGATATACCTACTCACCATTAAGGTTTACAATCCAACGAATTTAAATCATTGGTGTAGGGATGTATTATAGCCGTGATTCTTGTTATAGTCACTGATTATAGCTACTACTATCGAAATAAATGAAATAGACCCCTGAGTTTGGAAATCGATATTAAGAAAACGTAGGCGCAAAAAAAATTTGGACCATATATAGCCTCACTATTACTCGATTGTGTGTTAAAATTTCAGTTAGTTTGGTTATCTCATTGTTTAGTTATTAAATTGTTAAAATGTTGAAAATCGTGAAAATTATGGTTTTCTGCTTACAAAATTGATACTTCTCAATTTATCTCGTCGTAATTATTTGTAAATTTATAAAAAAATTCCAAATTTTTACTGACGATAAGTCGAACTATTGTCTTTAGTACTGTGAAGGTCATTTGTCTCAAAAGCTCTTATTTTTTTATTTTTAAGGAAAACAGAACGGAGTGCTTATCTCTGTAAATACTGCCTTCTTTAAAAAAAGAAAAAAAACTGACATAGGTAGTAAATAATTGTAAACAACAATCTGAAAAAATTTGTTAAAATAATACATTGCATTTTAAACAACGAACATTCAATTATTTTCCAACGACAACTTGATCCTTCCACCGCTATATGATTTTTAGGTGGTATTTCTTTTGAGACTCTTTAGGACGATATTGCTTAGAACTTTTAAACGGGAAGTAATACAGAAAAATTTCTCTAATAAAAGTTTATTAGAGAAAAGAGAGATTTTTAACAAGATAATAATTTGGGTATGTTTCTGGGAAAAATATAATTGATGACGTCATTAGTCGTTACTGTCAAATCCCAAAGATAATACTTTCGATTTCCCATCCCATTTAACACCACGTGTCCCCAATTGTATTTACATTTTTTGTATACTCATAGTAGGCCTTACTATCGAGTTTGAGACACCCCGTACATGATATGTGGAATCAATACTGTACTTCACTTTTTTTTTTGTAATCTCAGAAAATGAAGACGTTTTAATGAAATTGAAAATAATAGAAAGTTCTTCATATTTATCTACTCGTAGTTAATACTATCACCAAATACACGCATAGTTTTTATCATATACTACCACCAATAATTTTATTATCAATTTGAAGATGGCATTAACACTAGCAATCAAACATTAATGTTATTTTTCCCAAACACAATTTGATACTTATTCCCGTCTAGTACTCACGTTACGGTGTTGTCTCTTCATAAATCTCATATAATATGTAGATAAATCTTGTTATATGGTCCTATAAATCAAAACAATGGCGATAAAAAAACTTATCTCGACTACCAGTGTACAACAGACATAGACGATACAAATTGCTGTTGAGTCGCCTTATCTGCTATTCGAGATAAGTTACATGGTGTCGCCGCTCATATGGGAATAATGTTACATGTACTTTTCGGTGAGTAATCGAAAAGTTTAAGGACGCTGATGGCAAGAACAGAAAATTGTATGGAAAAGTTAAGTACTAATTGTAACTGTAGGTACTACCATATAAATTGTTTGAATACGTGAAATTTTAATATTTAAAGTATCGTTTTGTAATATAACTATTTAATAAGATTTATATAACTTAATTCTACCTACATTTTTTCTAGGTGTTATTTAAAAACCATCAATTTAATTTCGAATTCAAATTAGGACAATTTGTGGTGATATAAAGTTCTTTAAAAATGGCCTACAAACAATTCACTACAACCACCAGTGGCGTAGCAGTTGGGCAGTAAGTGTCACATTTATAAACAGAATTTCTGTACCTATGACTTTTTTTGAAATTTTTTGACATTTTTGGAGACGCTGATCAATTTTAAATGGAAAGTTGTTCTAATGAAATTGTCACAAAATTAAAGGGTTGCGAATAAATGACGTAAAACCCCTTTAGTGTACAAAAAGAATGCACGGAGTTTTAGACGAACTGAAATTTTTTTATTATTATTTCCATAAAAAAACATTAATTATGGTGTTATTTATTTGAAAATAGGAATTTTGCAGTAAGCAGAAATTAAAGTGGATTTTACAATTCGATCTTCTGTGCGACACACAAGTGGCGTCTACATAATGATTTTGAAATTGCGTTGTATTTGTTTCTAGTTCTAGTTTTTCTCTTGTATTTTAGAAAAGTATTTCTGCTTCAAATGACCCTAGACAAAGTAATCAAGGAGATTAATGTCGGGTGAACATCGAGGCCATGATACAGCCTCAGTCTCCGATTTACTTACAATGTGATAACAGCACTGACAATTATTTATCTGTGAGTTACAATTAATGACCACCAAACAAATCTTGGTCTACTAGACTTGACTGATTCAACTAAAACTTTGTGCAATCTTATGTTAATTAATAGGGTTTAACGCTATTTACTTCATGTCATTTTATATTTATACAATTCTACAAAAATAGTTTTTCACTTAAAATTGATCAGCGATTCGAAAAATGTACAATTTCAAAAATACCCATAGGGTATTAAAACGCCACTGGTAGTTTTAGTGAATTATTTGTAGGTTATTATTAAATGAAATTATATCGCTACAGAAGATATCCAATTAGGTTCCGTTCATTCATTACACATGCCTGCAAAAAAGTGGTTGTGTTTGATCTATACCAGCTGAGGGTCATTTAAGAAGTAATTTCTTGCGTAGAATCCGAATCCGACATCAGAATTGCTCCATCACGTCACGTTTTCAAGATATCCTAAGCTAAAAGTGCGAAAAACGCGTTTTTTTGCTATATTTGGCCTTATATTACATAGCGAAAAAAATGTTTTCCAGAAAACGTGTTATATGAAAGTAGAACACTTGCCCTTCAAAATACTGTTTTCAAATTTGAAAAACATTTTTTTTTTCTCGAAAATATCACTAAATGAAGTTTAGTACTTTAGTGATGTTATAACAGCTGTATCAAAACTGAAAAATGTTCTTCGGATGAGGGAAACCTGGAAAACCTCATTAATTAGGGGGGCGGACAAATACCAACCGGTGTCAATCTCTCACATTGACCCAAGCCAACATTTTTCCACCCTACCATACCAGCACAGAGGGTGCCAATCCTCCGTACAAGCATAGCTAATCTACGGTCTACCAGCCGCGGGATTCGAAACCCGGGCAGATCGACACATCGATTTAATTACTGACGCCTTAAACCATGCGACTATCGACCGTGTCTACAAGCACAATAACCTGCAAGCGCTACCCCGTTACCACCGTTACTATCTCGGTGGTAACGGCTACTCCCGCTACAGGTTAACCCAAGAGCACAATAACTTGCTACCCCCATGACAGGTTAACCCAAGAGCATAACCGCTACCCCCACGACAGGACGTTACCTCAAGAGCACAATAACCTGCTAACCCCACAACGGGTTAACCTAGCACATCAGCATAATTTTCGATACCTAAGAAATTGGCTATTAATTTAGAAATCAAATATCTTTTTATAACTGAAAATATTGACAAAGCTTTTTCTAACAACCGATTCGGATTCAGCTGGTCAAAATATTGTCAACTATAAGTACATACTTGAGAGAGAGGAAGAGTAATTTCAAAATTTAAATAATCACCCTGTAACTATAGTCAAAACTTTGAAATATAAATATGTATGGACATATGGCATTACTTTATTAGGACACATTTCTTTAGTAGATTTTTACAAAAATACCTTCGGTACAAATAGTCATTTAACTCATTTCACAGAACAAAATTTATAAATATAATTGGAATCAATTACATCTCAGAATTACACAATATATTTAAAAACAACGGTAAGTGTCCAGTTACAAATTGAATGCATATTGAACTGACCCTTGCACTATGTCCATCTCGCTCACTCTCTCTATAAACTGATGGACTGATTCAGTCATGGTTCCCGATTCTTTTACTGGTTATTTAATTAATTAATTCTAATGCACTCAGCATTTTGTAGAATATTTAAACCTTGGTGAATCCAGGCCAATCCGGAACCACTTTAACAGCCAGTCGATAGCTAGGAGCCAGTTAATCATTTTTGTCCTCCACATGAAAACCAACCCCACAAAGGTGTATATATTTTGCGTAATAAAATGTAAAAATTTATAAATTTGTGTCTTTGTTTTTACTTTCTTAGCAGCCAAGCGAGTAGCCTGAGAAAATAATATTTTTTTTTACTAGTAATTTTTAATATTTTCAATAGGAAACCTGACAATATACGGGAATACATAGGTCAGACAACGATATTTAGTCGTTGTTAAATCATACCTAGACATAGAAGCTAATTAATTAATTTTGTGGATTTTTAAGGTTTTTTAAGATTAGGAAGGATTTGTGACCTTATGGGCCAAATCTGATTTCGGATTCGTGTTTAGCGAGTGAAGATATATGGGAATATGAAGCTATGACTACTAGTTTTAGCCGCTAATAAATCATACATGGATTTTAAATGCTGATTTGCCGATTTTGTGAGTTTTTTAAGCATTTCTTAATATTAGAAAATACTGATGATTTGTTGGGGCAATTCTGACATCGAATTCGAATTTAGCAGCTTAAAATACATGGGAATATATCTGGACCTTTTTTTGTGGATTTGTGTTATATTTAGGCGGATCACTCTTAGCTTTTATTTTGGATAATAATTTATTACTAGTTGTTTATTAAGTATTAGTTTCGTACAATTCAATGTTAGTTGGGTCATATAACCCATAGAGTTAGATATATTTTGCGTATACACTGGAGTCAATTGAAATTGGAGACAGTTGACTTCTAACTTAAAAGTGAATTTATTGAATTTTTACGAATTTTGTAATGATCATACTGGTTTTTATTTTAAAATTTGATAGCCCTTGAAATCTGATCAAAAAAATTAATATATTGTAAGCATATTGCGACTGCTTATTGCGACAATTTCTTGGCAAAATTGCGTTAAAATTATTTGAATCTTAGACGGCATGGCATGATTTAATTGTTATTTCCAATTATAAAAAAACTTTTTAAAGCAACAAATGAAATTGTAATTGACAGTAGAGTTGATGTTTAGCAAGAGCAAAACGACGTTACCCCGCTTTCAAAACCTAACACCCAAACATGTCCCCCTTCGTCTATCGACGGGATGTAAATGTCGCTGTTTGCGTTTCATTTGGGAAATTTTTACGATTCACGAACTGCATCGCAATTCTCCACCTCAATTCCCGGACTGCACCGTTTTTTCATGAATGAATAAACGGTTCCAGGGCACCACCAATAGCCCCGCCAAACAACCCCTGTTCTCGGGAGCTGGCGGCCAACAAATATCATGAATTGTTTATTGGTTAATCAAGCCGACTCCGCTACGGCCACGGCGACCCGCGCGACTCCGCAGTATTCCCGGTTGCATGTGTGCGCCTGCTTCCATGCAACAGATTATTCGATTTAAATTCCCATCCGGATTATGGCAGCGAAGAGGATTCGGACATAACGGGCAGATAACAATACCGTCGGAGGAAAAATTCAGTAAAACGTAATAGCATGGATATTCATGGTGTAAGTTATTTTTAAATATTTTAATATAAACAATTAAGAAAAATAAATAATCAAATTTTTTACTCTATTGTCGTGACTGGAGGTTTAGACGTACTCTCAGCTGCAAAGGTAGAAGGTGGCTAGAGAGAAAGACAAACAGATGTGTGTAACAAATCGGTTTTTTACTTCTGTAGGTCCTGGTAGGTTACACATACTTTCTCTAAAAAATATTAGGCGAAAGGTCTTCCTTAAATAGGGTCATCTTTTCAGGGGAGTCACACCCAGAGTCCAATAACGACTCTCTACTCTGTATTCACCGATACTCAAAAACGGCTAACTCCTTCACTTACACCAACTTTCCTTGATACTACGATAATGATATATCTGGAAAAAAATCAATTTTGACATATATTTGGGCCAGTTTTCATCCAAATAGTAGATTTTCTAAGAAATATTGAGGTCATGGGTAAATTTTACTAATGGCATCGTGCTCAGCGCCTCAAAATACTAGGAAAATTATATACAGGGTGTTTCGCAAAAAAACCGACACATAACAGGGATATATAGTGGAACCCAAAATATAGTGATTAACGCAACATATCTTTATACGTGTTGTAGTTGCATAATTTAAAATCATCGAAAAGTTGGCCATGAATTCAAACGTCAAACCAGGGAAACAAGTTGGAATAGGAATAATTTAATAGAAAAAAAAACAATTTAAACAACAGAAGTAACATACAATTTGCATATAGAAATTGTTCAAAAATGATTACCGTTTTCTTTCAGGCATACATTTATTCGTCGTCGAAATAACTGCCGATTGTTTCTAATGAATGTGTATTTATCCGTAATGCGATTCCACAAATCTTCTCGAAATGCAACTGGCGAGAAATACACAAATTCTTTTAACGTTCCCCAAAGAAAGAAGTCACTTTTGTTGAGGTCCGGTGATCAGTTTTGTACTTTAGGACCACCTAAATAAAATAAAAATAAAAATGTTGGAAGTATTAGTATACGTAAAGTTTGTAACTGCAACATCCTATTAAGCTTTGTAATTCCTTATACAAGATTTCTGCACGTTATAAAAAAAAATAAAAATCAAATCAACAATGGTATGCATATCAATGTTTATCTACTATGCTTCAAGTTTACAAGCAAGTACTTACTGATAAATAAAAAAAGCAGTTAAAACTAACTTAATTCTTATACAACCGTACTGTATACAAAATAATAAATGATTTCTCATTTCTGTTGGTTGTGTTGGATCGAATTGTGTGGAAATGTTATAATTGTCAATATAAACTTTACTATTATATTTTATCGAGTCTTTGCTCTTTGTGTCTCCTAAAGTTACTTAAGAGTATCCTGCATTTTTAAATGAATATTTTTTCTTATAAGGTAAGTTTTAAAGTACTTAACGTTACATCACCCAACAAACTATCAGTCAATATTACAAACAAGAGGAACAAATGTTTCATTGTGAACACACATTAATATTAAGTTCTTCTGTTTACCGTAAATAAACACTAAAATAATGTGATCGGTATTCCAGGGACAACAATTTTTAATAAACACGCGCTTCATCTGCCATATATTACATTTGCTTCGTAGTTGCTGTGGATATAAAACAATACTCATAAATATAAAGAAATAGCAATCCAGTCCTAGTTACGACAACCTAATGAGAAACACAGAAGGAAAGTAATAAACAATAACTTTCCTTTTCCATATCAGCTCCAGTGTTTGTTTTCTAGAATAATTTTTTTTAAATATTCAGCCTCTGTAAAATATTTTTTGTTTAAGTGTGCTGTTTCATTTATTTCTTAAAATATAAATGATTTTAAATATTCAGAAAAGATAGATTTTGCCTTAAAGTTTCTAAAGTACAGATAAAAATTTAAAATTGAGCTGCGAAACTTTAGGGAGAAAATTTAATGGTGCATTTTTATATAGAGTGCTTTGAAAACAATGCCATACAAAGTCAGCGACTGATCAAACAAAAAAAAAAACTAAATAACTTTTTTAAATCCAAGTTCAAAAAACAATGCATTGTATTTTATAATTCATTACAAGTAAGTTTTTGAGGATGCTACACATAACATGCATTTCAAAATCAATTAGTTTCCATTTCTATAAATAAATAGTGTTTTCTAAGTAATCTAAAATATTGAAAGAGTTAATTCTCATATCATTCTAAAGATAAACTTCACGTAAGTATGCGTATATTATATAACAGCCATTTCTGACATACAGGGCGTATTAATTTTTAATTTTGTTCGATGTAGGTATCTAATAAACGAGTTGATTTCCGTATCCCAAATTTTTGTCAAACAAATTCTATACCTAATTATTGAACACAAATATTTATGTAAGCTCTGACAGTAAAGACTTATCTGTTTTAACCAGAATTCATCGACTTTTTCATTTACTTAAAGAACAGGAATTGCCCCAGAAGAAAGAATAATTATATTACCAAGTTCTCTGAAGCAAAATTTGTTACCTTTACAAAAAAAATTGAGCAGGTTAAATGCTGAACGCAATTTTATATAATTCTCAGTTAGATAGTCCAATTAACTAAGCCTTTAAATCGAAATTTTGTCAACTTGGCTGAATTTTTGATATGAGTTAGTTTAAGGTATATTATAACAATAAGTGAGAGTAATTTTTTGTTCAACCCCCGGCCAAGGGTGGAAAAAGATAAAACAAAGGGCTTTTTCAAGATAACTCAAAAAAGGTAAGAGCTAGAAAAAAAAGTTTTTCATGAAAGTTGTAAAGCAGACAATTCTACATAAAAATGGTCTCTTAGCTTTTTCTTGTACTATTAAAATTAACAGAGTTAGGGAGGCTNAGAAACAAATTCTATACCTAATTATTGAACACAAATATTTATATAAGCTCTGACAGTAAAGACTTATCTGTTTTAACCAGAATTCATCGACTTTTTCATTTACTTAAAGAACAGGAATTGCCCCAGAAGAAAGAATAATTATATTACCAAGTTCTCTGAAGCAAAATTTGTTACCTTTACAAAAAAAAATGAGCAGATTGAATGCTGAACGCAATTTTATACAATTCTCAGTTAGAGCTAAGTTCCTAGCGAAGCATATTTGAGAACATTGTGTGGTCTCTTTGACAGTACCGTAATTACTAACATCTAATCCCCTTTTTTCTTCTTGTGGAAATTGTTCATATCCTTACCTTGAGCAGAAAAGATTAAATGCGTGAGTCAGTTACCTAGTAAGCTTAAAGGCAGAACAGAGGTCTAAACTAACACCAATAGTTCTTAAAGAATAACTACTGAAGGTCATCCTATTATCCTTCAGAATTAGTTTGTATACATCGGTAAGGTATAGCAACTAACCTTAGACATTACTTTTCCTTATTTTGACGTTTATGTACCACAGAACATTAAAAACGGTTTAGAAATATTTGTTAAATTTTAGGTACTTATCTACGGAATTAGTCTACAGGACGATTTGTTTTCATAATATTGGCTTCTTTAATTTTTTTAAATATCTGTATTGGTGTGTATCTAAACGACACCATAGAGCACCATTTTAAAGGTAAATATAATTTTTAACTTTAAATATGCACTTAATATTTAACAAAAGCTATTGAACTGCCATCGTAGTAGTTCAAATAATTCATAAAGCCTACTTTTCCAAATGCACTGTGATAAGTGAAAACACACTTCTTTAAATGTATTTTACTTTAATGGACTATTATAATATAAGCATACCGAATACCTGTCCACAAATTTTTTAGGAATGCTTTAAATTATAAAACTTCATAATAGACCTTTTATTATATATTTTTATAAAGGACAATCTTATAGTGATGCATTAGCCGAAAAAAGTATTTTAAAATTGAAGGGAATTGTTACAGAATATATCTGTAATAATAATTATTGTTACATTGTAGCAGCAGCAGATTCCATATGTCATAAAACCCCTGTGTACCAAATTTAGTGATTCGCGTACAACAGGGTTCTGAGATATAAAATAAGATTATTCCTAGGGGTGTATTTCAGGGGGTTGTAACTCCGGAAGAGGGGGCCACTTGGCAAAGATACAAAATACGGGTCCCCTAAATTTGTCTTAAGAATCTGTGACCAAATTTTGTTGCATTAATTTCGGGACACCCTGTATATTCGATTATGTATGCAATCTAGACATTAGTAAATCTTAAAAGTTTCCTAAAGGTTGTACTCTTACAGTTTTTTGATATCTTGAGGAGATAATACCTACATAAGGTCGGTGGAGCCATTCCCCACTACCCTGTACATGTATGTGCTTTGTAAATATTTAGATTAAGCTCGTTATGCTAAACTAGAGCAACTTTCTTTAATTTTCGCATCGAAAGATCACGAAGAACATGTAAACATCAGAAAATATACTTTTCTTGTCTCATCCAACAAATATGTAAAAATAGTCAATAATTGTGATTAATGCATGTGTTAACAGTTTCCTAAAAGCATTCAGCGGGGTGTGATTATATTTATACGCGACTTTCTGTAAGTTCAACAGCAAGCAAAATTCAGGAAACGTAAGATAAACGAGGTAAGGTAAAAACATGTTTTTTCCTTATTTTGAATGTATGATTAGTTGTCTTATACCCTGAAGAAAACTTATGTAACTGGTACAGTGAAGAGATATTGTTTGTAACTTGCTTACAATTTCTAAAATGCTGGACAAAAAATTTCCTCATATAAGCGCCCCCCTTAAAACAGTACATTAGTCCTGAGGTAAACGATTTTAGTTCAATCACGTTTCAGGGTAAAACTTTCTGGGGACTTCCATAGACGTGAAATCGGAAATGTTAATTATGCCAGAAGGTGAAAGAGGCCGAGTGAGGGCATGCCAAACATATTTTACAGGGTCTGTCATCTGTATATTACATCACTTTTCATTTCAGAAGGTTAACCTCGTTTTAACCCAGAATGTATCCCTAGCTACCCCCTAAAGGCATGTCGCAGTGTGCTCCGGTCCATTCTTTTTATTTTACCGATATAAATGTTCACCCTTGTATCCCTCAAAACTCGAACGGCCGCAATAAATTCGAGGTCGGTCAGTGTTGCTTCACCTTAAAAAATGTACGGCAAATATTGGCGGGGACATTTGCAAAGGTGATTTATTATTTATCCGGCATCGGAAATTTGTTTAAGTTTTCGTCGAAAAGTGTGTTTCGCTAAGGAACAATTTAAACAAAGAGATAACACGCAATAAACAAAATTATCTAATCATTTTGCAACAACGTAGTTTAAATATATTTGCTCGATTCCGAAATCTATACTTAATATTATAAAGAGGAAAGATTTGTATTTTTGTATGTATGTATGTTTGTTACGAATAAACTCAAAAACTACTGGACGGATTTCGATAATTCTTTCATCATTAGAATGCTACATTATCCCTGAGTAACATAGGCTATATTTTTTACTAGAAAAAAAAAGGGATCCCTACTAAAATCTTCTATATCTATACTTCTATACTAATATTATAAAGAGGAAAGATTTGTATTTTTGTATGTATGTATTTATTAAAAAATGACGACCAAAGTTCGCAAAAAACGGTTTTTTTCATTAAAAAAAAAACTAAAAATTTTAGAAAAAAATGTTTTAGACAAAAGTTGTAGAACTTTTTATTATAAAATATCTTGAGCCCAGCCCGATATTAATTGATAAACAAATGTATTAGTTATTGCAAAAAAATGGATAAAAATCGCATTTTTTTAAACTTCTATACCTATATTTAAAACGAAAGGAGATTTTTTTTCGATACTTTCAGAATATGTAGTCCTTGGCAAGTAGAATAAGTGCATTTTTGTAAAATTTCAAAATATTTGAGTTTTTGCAAAAATTGTTTTTTGAAAAAATTTTTTTTTTCAATTTTCAATAAATCTTATAGTAATATACTTACGTGACCCATCTTCGGCTTAAAATTTTCTTTAAAAATTGTACTTTCCTGTGCAAATTATGCGCGTAGATCTTTTTTTTATCGTTACCTCAATATAAAAAATAGTCTGCAATAGTACCTAAACTTAAATCCGCTCATCACGTTGATGCGCGTGGTGGGGAGAAAAACTAAAAAAAAACGAGATTTAGACCCGTTCTGCAAAAAATAAAACACATGTGCACAAAAAGACACAGCACACCGCGCAAAACATTTGTGATAAAAAAAGCTACAAAACTTGTGTAAAAAACATGTATCTAAAAAATGTAGATTTTTTTAAATAAAAAAACTGTTAATTGCGAACTTTGGACGCCATTTTGAAAATGAAACCCTAACGTACAGCTGTGATAACGTAATTAATTCAATTCTACGGAACGTTTCCTAATTTTTACGTGTCTGTGTTTACTGAACTAAATTTTGGCACTTAAAAATTTAATTTGGTTGGACTAAATATTGACTTTAGGTATTTATAAGGAATTATGATTAAACAAAATAGATTTCATTTTAAATTAGAGGATGAAATATCTATAATTCTATCTATTGTATGACTCTGTTTGTTTTACGTTTTTGTTTGCTCTAAGTTAATTTTGTCCAAAATATTGCATAATGAACATGGGCATTTCTTTCTACCTAAACTGGTGTTGATTAATTTAATACAAGTTTTAAATCTATTTGGGAGTTATATTTTATTTTATAATTTATATTTATTCTATTTAAGATTTAATTATAATTTAATTTGCACATATCCTGATTAACAAGGTGATGAATAGAACACAGTTTTTTTTCTACACTAAATATTATACAGTTTCTTGAAACTCATTTTTTTCTTTTACAGCGTTGCAATTTGAGTGTCATTAAAAAATTATACTTGTAGGAAATCTCTAAAATTATTTGTAAACGGGCTTTACTTCAGCTCAACATGTAACATAAGTTTTAAACCAGTTTTACTCCAAAATTGATGCAAAAAATCTTTATTGTAAAATTATTTTAAACTACTATTTTTCTATGCAAGTTAAATGAAACTTTAACTCTTTTACTACACACATTCTGGCTATCTTAAATATATTTTACCAAGTGATACGTTTTAATAAATTAAAAAAAATTAAGGAAAATTTATCATCCCCTTTACTAATGCTGTTTCCAAGACTTTGTGTTGTTATTTTCCTATCATTACCAAAAACTTTGACAGATTTGTATATGCTTACAAAATTTAAAAGTATCAAATCTGAAAAATAGGTAATTCTGATCCTGTTAGAAGCACACTTTTTAAAATTATTAAAAAACTAATAAGGGGCCTATCGATTACACTCATTAAGTTATAAATTATCTCTTCAGCTTATTTAGTTCTATTCTGTATTACTGTAAAGCATGCTGTGGAACACTTATGTTATAAAACCAGTTCCGACACCTCGTACCAGCCATGAACTATGATGTTACACGGCATCGAAAAGAGATGGCTCTAGGTGTGCCGCATTGGAAACTATAACAGTTTATAGTTTATTAACTCTATCCCCATTCGGTAGTTAAAAGCCTACGCTCACTAAATATAAATAAACGATTATGTAACGTAGGTAATTTTTAATTATCATAAATCACTTCTTTTATATATTTTCAGTTCTTCTGTTGGCTATGTTAACTTCAATCAATCTTAAATGAGCCAGGTTAATACTTCCTTCATGCAAAGTCGTAAATAATATCGCATGTTTAATGTTTTGTAAAATATTAATGAAAAGTCTAGTGATATAAAATATATTACTTGTTTACATTCAATGATTTAAAAAATTATTGCTCCGGTTATTTACCGTAATTTGAAAAGATTTAATATTTTACAAGATTAAGAGAAGGAAGAAAAAGAAAATATGTGACACTGGTCAACAATTTTTATATTTTCTTAGTTTTGTGATACTGTTTAAAAATACTGTAATTACTTAAAGTCTTTGTTTTCGGGAAATAAGTTGAATTGTAAATTCCTTGCGTGGGTTTTGTATTTTTCAACAAAAATGTTGTTAATTAATATTTTGTAATCATCATAAATTCTAAAGGAACAGAAATCTCTGACCATCCCATGAATTTTTTTGTTCATAACCAGTTTGCTCAAAACTTTGTTAATAAAGACGTAAGTTTATATACATTTCATAAAGCAATAAAATGGAATTAAATATAAGTAACCGTTCAAGAGCAGTCAATCAAGTGAAAGTAAACAAATAGAAAGATAGAGATTTTATTTTCAGACACTGGGAGAATACACTATCATTATCTCGCAAATTATTAGCAATTAACTGCTTCTAAGAACATTAATTTTTCATATTTATGAAATAATAGGCAGTTATATCAGAGTTCCATTGGCAGCAGGTGGCACATAGACTTGGGACTGTTATTCGCTTAGTTCGGAAAAAGGCAATAGATGGCAGTGAGAGGATGTATTTAAGAATAATTTGCCACAACTGTTTATTGAACTTGTTTTTAATTCAAAACAAAAGCAAATATTTAATTTATTCTCTATTGATACTATGCATTACTTAATTATAAACTACAATTTTTAGTTAAATTATTTTATTTAGGTAGGTACTAAGAACTAGCAGGAATAATAGTTAAGGTTCTTATTCGGGTACCATAAATATATAATCTATGCTTATAAAAACATTCGAAATCCTACTTACATAACAAAAACCACAATATTACTTGTCATTCTGACTAGATATTGTTATTGATATTAATTTTTGAGCAGGTAGGCTATGGATTCTTACTAAATTGTGGGAGGTACAAATGATTAGTGTTATGGTTTGTTGATAATCAGGATACACCTACTTGTTTATTATAAATAGATTTGTAATTAAATCCCTCAATGTTAAGCTGCTAGAGCATGCAGGTACGTAGTCTATTTGTATTCAGATAGCTAGAAATAGAAAAATAAAAGCCTCCCTATTTAGAACAGAATTCTCTAACTGAAAATTTGTTTCACCAGTTATTGCGTAAATCTACCAATAAAAGTGAGTAAACACATTTTTTAAGGCGATAATAATGGATGCTTATAGGTTATGAGAGAATTCATTAGTTAAATTATTAAGCATATTTTCATTTATTTTTCACATTATTGATCTTATATGAAAATACTCATTTACGAAAAAATTTGTACTAAAACTGTTTAGTTAAGTCAATGTTTCCAGATTCTTAAAAATTTTATTTTCTCATCTGCTACATCAAATCAAATCATTTATTGGTGTCTATACACTAAAATGTTTACACACGTCAGAGAAAGAAAAACACGAAAGATACAACATATAAGCAGTACTACACTAAAGATAAAAAACACATTCAGATAAATATAACGTAAACATCTTAAAAAAGTGAATATTACGAACATACATTAAATATCTAAAAACTGGTCAGCTAGGAACTCGTCAAAATTGTAAAACGCTTTTCTCTTAAGATATTTTCTAATTCTGGCCTTAAAACAGTCTGAATTTAGTGATCAAATCTTAGATGGAAGTCTATTAAATAATTTAATACAAAAATAATAATTCTATCTTAGACAAAATTTAGCTCTTAATTGTTCATATAGGTATATTCAAAATAAAATTATGAAGTCTCTCACTAAAAAGTAAGGCAAACTTAAAATGAGTGAAATTTAACATATTTGCCGTAATTGTTTAATTCATAAAATTGCAATTATTGCACACATTTTAAAAATTTCACTCGGTGCAATTTGGTGAGATTTTACTACTTCTTTACGTTCTAGGTATAAATTATTATTGTCAGTGATATTTTTGGATTCTACATAAAAACTGTGAAAACTTTTACAAATATCTATATAAATTATTCATAATTCCTACTTGGACATCTTATATCTGTCTGTGCATATAATTATATATTTAAAATTTTTTTTTAAATCTTATATTAATCTTTTATCTTCAACTGAAGTTTATTATTCTACGATTTTTAAATACCAACATATTCCGAGAATTGTTATTTAAGTATTCAAAGCGTACTAGTTCTCTGTTTAAATAAGTATCTATAATCTTACCCGCCTTTACCTGCATAAAGTTAAGAGCGGAAACGGAAAATCCATTGACTCAAGACTTAAGTAATAGGTAATGAGAATTCCTCCCGTTTATAACCACAAGAAAAAGATTCAGCTTGCGTTTTGTAATATTTTAAAGTGCTCTCGGTTTGCATTAGATTTTATTACCTGGGGAAAAGGACGGCACTTAAATAAGCTATATCGAAAGTTATAGTTCATGTATATGCTAAAATTATAAGATAATAGTGTGTCAGATGATTGGAACAAAGAATCTTGCAAAAACTTAACATAACATATAACACACTGTCCATCACATGACTGTATAAAACATAATATTAAACTCTGGAAACAAATAAGTAGGTAGGTACTAGAATTTTTGTCAGTGCAAAGGTGTTAGAAGATACAAAACATATTTTTCATATACCTAATTTACCAGAAATACACTTTTCTAATTTGTATAAATAGAATGGTGTCCATATTTTGCAACATACATAAATGTGATATATTATTACAGTTTGTTAGGAAAATAAGGAAGTTTCTTGTACCTCATAAATATAATAAATTATAAATTTTTAACTGCTACATGTTATAAGATTGACAAAAAACGAAACGTTTTATTAGATGAAGTAAAGCAACGTTCTTATATACCAGAAATCTGCGGGTGCAAAACGTATCCAATCTTCCAGACTAAAATCCCTTATATGTGCACTAGTCTAATACCTAATAAACTGCTGGTAATAATTATCCAAAATAAAATCTAAAAATGATATGTCAAAATATAATTAATATAGGAACATATAATATAATTGAATACTAGCCAACAGAGTAGTTGTTTCCTTCAATATCAGCAGTTAGAAGTTAGATACCATTAGAATACCTAGATTTCTGGTATCGAAGAACATTGTCGATTTCATTTGATAGGATTCTTCAAATAAAAAAATATATGTTTATAGGTTTATTAAGTTTATTTCATATTTTTCTAAAAATAAAAAATGAATTAGTACCTCCAACCAATACGGATTCAGGAACAGGCTTTCTACAATTTTGACCATATAGAGAGAAAGAGGGAATAGTCAACTTGATTATTACAATTCATACTTAGATATATTGAACAAAGACAATTTATGTATGTTTTCAATTTTTGGATTTCATACTAAAGCCATTCGATTGTTTGTAACATGAAGTTTTTGTAAATAAATTTCGTATATATGGTTTTGCAACTTAAAACTGTGATTTAGTTTCATCATCTATTTTACAAATAACACAACATGTAACACAAAAAAATTCTAGATCAACTTGTCCTGATCTGGTTCTAGAGTATCACAGGGAACTGTGCTTTAGCTTGTACTGGTCTATATTTAGGCTCAGTAAAACAAGGAATGGGATTGGATATTGGGGTGTTAAATGTTATGATTTTATTTCTATTAAATAAAACGTATCGCAGCATAGATAAATTTTTATACATATATTAGTACACCTTTCACTAAAGTAATTTTATACGTAACATTTCTTTTTACTGTTGTTTTTTATTGCACATTATTTTATTATCTTTTAATAATTCAAGATACTTATATATTTTATTTTACATTACATATTTTTTATTAGATATTTATTAGATATTATGAATATATTTTAGAATATTATTTGTAATTTCTTTATCACTTATTATTTTGTTCACTGTATTAACTGCTTTTGTAATTTAACACCAATAAATCAAACAAAAGAACGACAGTTTACATTCTGTAAATACATTTGTTATTAGAACTTCATTCATACTTTAGAACTGCATAGTATTTCCCATAAAATTATTTATATTATTTAATAATTAATTATTTAATAACATCTTTTATCATCATTTATATTATGAATATCTCAATGCAATTACCAAAGCTGATGCATTATTTAATGCAGATTTCGCTGATATTGCATTTTTATACATATATCTGCAGTGAAATAAAATGCACTATTACGATTTATGTTTTAAAGAACTCTACTCTATAAAAACGCGTTTCATTTAAGGGTAAGACGTTGTACTACATTATTTTTTCGTATTTTGACCACTATCTACCCTTAAAGTTTTTTGCACCATATTTGGCACTTTAAATTTAAGGAACTCAATAGAGACTGAATTATAAAAATGAACGCCAGTGAAAATATAAGTATTCTGACATTTCCCACTGTAGTATATAATCCTTTGTTACATTTTACACAGAACCTTGTACACATGCGGTCGTTTTGTGGGTCTGTGCCTTGCCATGTTTAAAAAACGGTTTGCCGGATTCTACCTGACTTAATCACGGAGTGCTCTTTATGTTAAAGCCTAAACTGTTCGAACTTAAATTGTGCCAAATTATAAACTAGGAAATTTGTGTTCCCTAACGTCCGTTTTAATGATAATATAATTCGTCCGCATCATTTTAATTGTAACGTCAAACTATTATTTCGTCTTTAAGGGTTCGACCCCGTAATTTTTTTAATAAAATGGGAATGCGCCCCTTGAAATAATTGGGAATTTAATTAGGTTAATGTCCGGTACGTAACAAATTCACCCTCCATAAATTTTTAATGGGCTAGAATTTAGTTTGACCGGATAGTAGCTCGATGTAGGCTGATATTATTTACTGTTTTCTCGAGAATCTAGAAATAAAAGAAATAAACAGGGACCCATTACCTTATTTACATTGTAACTTAAAAAAAAATCCATATGTATTTATAAAAATGTCTGAAATGTTTCTAGAATATGAACAAACAACCAAAAATTTGTCTTAATAAATTTTTGAGCATTAAAAAAAGGGAATGTTTCAATTTCGGGAAAGAGTTCCTTGTATGGTTACATTATGTTCCCAATATGGTTATACCCAACATTTTTTATCATTAATCTAAATCTGGTAACTAGATATATTTCATTGGTGTTTAAATTTGAAACTTTTAATTTTTATTTTTCTAAAAATCATGATGATTTGCATTTGCTTAACACAAAAAATTTAATGCGGACATAAAAATTATATAAATATTTTATAGAATAATTGCATTACATTTAGTCGATTAAAAATTGATCATATAAAAACTTCTGGCTACAAATAATAGAATTTTTGTCTGTTAGTATGAGACTAGGTATATATTAAACATTTTAAAATAATTTTTCCGAAACATATCTAAGTATTTACTTTGTATATTGCATAGAAAGTCCATATTTAGTGAAGGTACCTTATTAATTGACTTAAAATCAGTTACATTAAATTATTTTATTGTAATTATTTAAGAAAAAACCGGAGAAGATGTTCTACAGAGAAATGCTCGATTTTATTGATATTGTTGAAGTTCTTTGTTACAAAAAGTTAAAATTGCTTGCACCTTAGTATAGTTTAAGCTAATAAAACTTAAATTTAGCAGTAAAGTTTATCTTTACTAGTTGGATATTATGTTTTCTAAAATGTGTTATTTCTAAGTACTTGTTAAATTTAATCGGCGAAGCAAAAGTCAGCACTGTCGCAATAGTCAACTTTAAGTAAAATTTTCGTGTCGTGAATGGGACATCCTCGAGCCTAAACTCCCCCCAGAGAAGATATTATCACTGCATTAAAATTCCCAAAACTCATTTTCGCCCGTCCTTTTATATCGCCTAAAATCTGTGAGTGTAAGTAAAGCGGGCAAGTGAAAAATACAACTTACTCTTATACCGAAATTACATCGGAGTGCCGTCAGCTACCGCCCTCACTCCGGTGGCGGTTTTAGGAACTACGAAAGCGCTTGCGCGACTTCGCTTGTTTCTAAACTCTGTATATACCGCAGTAGCGCCCGAAGACCAGTTAGTAATACTTCGAACGTTGTTGAGCTAGTCCGCATCAGTCGAGCGCTCGAGCTCCAGTCACTTAACATGTACGTATCCGGCGCTCACTGTGATATGCCCCTAGTAAAAAGTTGAACGGAATCAAAGAGACTTTAATCGCGAGTTTACGCACTGTACGGGGACTTTAGTGAGATGACGTGCCGAAATTAGTGAAATCAGGAACTTGTCATGAAAATAAGTTTGAAGTGTGTGTTATAACGAAAGTTCCGCCACAATGTATACTCAGATAATCAGTACATTTCTCCTCTCATCGGTGCTCGTCGCCGCTCGATTCGACGGCCCAGAGCAATGTTCCTGGCTGCCGGACATCAGTGACACCACTTCGTCGAAATTGGCCGTTACCTGCAAAGTAAGAACGCTGGAAGAGACGGCGAACATCACCGCCCTACCCGCGGAAGTCACCTCGCGATTAAGGATAATTTGCAGTGACGTGTTGTTTTTCGAAAGTGCGCTTCCTACTCAGGGCCTGCACAGGTTGCACGAGCTCGAGGAACTCCAAATCAGCAACTGCAAGCTGCTGTCCATCCCCTCGGACGCCTTCGAGGGTCTCTACAATGTGAAGAAGCTGTCCATCAACACGTTCAACACCGACTGGGGTCCAGGTAAAAGCTTGGAGCTGACGAGTTATAGTTTGCAGGGCTTGAAGGAGCTTCAAGTCCTGGATATGGCAGACAATAATATTCGAGCTCTGCCCGACGGCGTATTCTGCTCCATGACCAACTTGCAGACGTTGAATTTGACGAGAAATCGCATAAGAAATTCTGAGAGAATTGGCATAAATGTACCGGAATGCAGCAACAGCGAGTTACAAAATCTCGATTTATCATACAATGATTTGCGCTCTTTGTCTGAGGACTCCGGTTTTTCACGTTTGAGACGTCTGCAAGTGCTCAACCTACACTACAACAACATAACTGAAATTTCGGGCGAGTCCTTAGCGGGCCTAGTGTCGCTGAAAATATTAAATATGGACAACAACAAAATAGGTACGTTGCCGCAAGGATTATTTGCTGGAACACCGGAGCTTAAGGAAATTCACCTCCAGAATAATTCCCTGTTCTCCCTGGCGAAAGGATTATTTCACCGGCTCGAGCAACTTCTAGTTTTAGATTTATCGGGTAATCAGCTTACAAGTAACCACATCGACGCTGGGACTTTCACCGGGCTTATCCGCTTAATTGTACTGAATTTGTCGCACAACGCCCTTACACGTATCGATGGCCGCACGTTCAAAGATCTCTTCTTTCTACAAATCCTCGACCTCAGAAACAACTCGATCGGATTTATCGAAGATAACGCTTTCCTACCCCTGTATAATTTGCACACCCTAAATCTCGCTGAAAACAGGCTGAACACGATCGGACCACAGCTATTCAACGGCTTGTATGTTCTGAGCAAACTCACTATAAATAATAATCTCATTGTGAATATTGACTCACGCGCTTTTCAAAATTGCTCCGCCCTTAAGGAATTAGATCTCAGCTCCAACGCCCTCGCAGAAGTGCCAGATGCGATCCAAGAACTTTCTTTCCTCAAAACTTTGGATCTGGGCGAAAATCAAATCTCCGAGTTTAGGAACGGCTCCTTTAAAAATTTAAATCAGCTAACTGGACTGAGATTAATTGACAATAATATTGGCAATTTGTCTCGCGGCATGCTTTGGGACCTGCCGAATTTGCAAGTGCTTAATCTGGCGAAAAATAAAATTCAGAGTATCGAGAGGGGCACTTTCGAAAGAAATACGCAAATAGAGGCAATTCGCCTCGACGAGAATTTTTTAACAGACATTAATGGAGTTTTCGCGACTCTCGCGACTTTGTTGTGGCTGAACTTATCCGAAAATCATTTAGTGTGGTTCGACTACGCGTTTATTCCGAGTAATTTGAAGTGGTTGGACATTCACGGGAACTTTATAGAACATTTAGGGAATTATTACAAAATCCAGGACGAGATTAGAGTGAAAACTTTAGATGCTAGTCATAATAGAATAACGGAAATCGCTCCCATGTCGATACCAAATAGTGTGGAACTGCTGTTTATAAACAACAATTTCATCAGATCCGTGCACCCGAATACGTTCCTAGATAAAACTAGTCTCGCTCGAGTAGACATGTACGCCAACGATTTAGTGAACCTGGACTTGAACGCGCTTCATATTTCTTCGGTGCCCTCAAACCGGTCGCTGCCAGAAGTCTACTTGGGTGGCAACCCCTTTCATTGCGACTGCACCATGGAATGGCTTCAGCTCATCAACAACATGTCTGCGTCTCGTCAATATCCCCGTGTCATGGACCTAGAAAACGTAATGTGCAAGATGACACACTCTCGCGGAATGACACACATGCCTCTGAGTCAGGCGAAACCCAGCGACTTCCTTTGCACCTACGAAACCCACTGCTTTGCCCTCTGCCACTGCTGCGACTTCGATGCCTGCGACTGTGAAATGACTTGCCCCAATAATTGCACTTGTTACCACGACCAGACGTGGAATACCAATGTCGTCGATTGCTCTGGACAAAATGCGGCAGAAATACCCCAGAGAATTCCTATGGACGCCACTGAGGTGTACCTAGACGGTAATGAAATAAAAGAGCTCCAAAATCACGTCTTTATTGGCCGTAAAAATATGCGAGTGTTATACGTTAATAATAGCGATGTAGAAACCATACAGAACAGCACTTTTAACGGCTTGCACGCTTTACAGATTTTACATTTAGAGGATAATAAAATTTACGAACTGAAAGGATACGAATTCGAGCATCTTTCTAATCTGAAAGAGTTATATCTGCAGAATAACGTCATTTCGAATGTAGGAAATAAAACCCTCGAGCCGCTGATATCGCTGGAAATTCTCAGATTGGACGGCAATAAATTAGTGACGTTCCCCGTGTGGCAGTTGTCGACCAACAGCCGCCTCACCGAAGTTATGCTGGGTAATAATCTGTGGTCCTGCCGCTGCAAATTCCTCCAGGGATTAACTGCATGGGTCGCCGACAACGCAGCCAAAGTGGTCGACAGCGCCGACATAATGTGCTACAACACGGACTCCAAGCCCCCACAGCGCCGCGAGCTGGACTTTAACAGCACCGCGTGCAGTGACTTCTACTCCGGCAGCTCCGTAATCTCCGTGTCGGACTACTGGCCGATGGTCGTGGTGACCTTATGTGTGGTAATCCTCTTGCTGTTAACTATAGTGCTCTGGTTCGTGTTCAGAGATCCCGTCCGGGTATGGCTCTATTCGCGCTACGGGGTGAGACTGTGCAGTTTCCGCGCCACGGCCGCGAAACAGTTCGAGGACAGAGACAAGCTTTATGACGGGTTCGTCTGTTACAGCCCCAAAGACGAGGAATGGGTGGTGCAGGCCCTGACCGCCGAGTTAGAGCCAAAATTTCAGCTGTGCTTACACTATAGAGACCTCCCCCATACCGCTTATATTCAACATGCCGCCCCCGCAGTTCTAGAGGCGGCCGAAGCAAGCCGCAGAGTGATATTAGTTTTAACCCGTAATTTCTTACAAACCGAGTGGTCGCGGTTCGAGTTGCGACAGGCGTTGCACGAAGCCTTGAAAGGTCGCGTGTTCAAACTAGTGATATTAGAAGAAGGGCCGATTCCAGAAGCAGAGCTGGATCCGGAGCTAAGACTGTATCTGAAAACCGCAGAACGCATGCGATGGGGCGAGAAAAGGTTCTGGGAAAAGTTGAAGTACGCTATGCCCTCGGTGGAGCCTCGCGGAAAGATCAACGCGAACTACAGGCGCAACATCAACAACTACACCATCGACTCCAGGGTGGTGCCCAACGGCACCCACCACAGCCACCACAGCTATCCCGAGAAGATGCGGACGCAGGGTCCCCCATCCCCGGGCATGCAGATGCTGCCGCCGCCCGCCTACTCGGCCGGCATGCCCCAGGAAGTCGACGACGCCAACTACTCCTCGGCGACGACGGCCACCCCCTCCCCCAGGCCCTCGCGGCGCGTCCAGGAACCGAGGCCGGTGTCCGACCACATCTACTCCAGCATCGACTCGGACTACAGCACCCTGGAGAGGGGTGGCTCCGGTAGAAGGGGCCCTCCATGGCGGCCCCAGCACGTGATGATGCAGACTGCAGGCGGCAACAACGGCGGCCAGGCCTACCTTGTGTGATAACTCGATATGACTGACTAGGTATATTTTACTGAAAGACTTAAACAATATTAAATATTCAAGTAAGTCTCGAAACGTGTAATTATATTTTATTTGTATAATTTTTGTACATTATTGTATATAGATATATTTATTTGTTTCTCTTATTTTGTATTAATATGTGTATATTTTTTACGAATTGCAAAAAACGAATTATATAATAAATACGATGTGAAATTTGATATGTGCGTTTTAAATTCCATCCCGGTATAGTGTTTTCCATCTGAAAGAAACATTTTGGGTAAGTGCTTTTTTAGTCACAATAAAATAGTAAAATATTATATTGGCAAAATGTAAACAAAAATTATTTCAAGACAAATACTTTTTTAAATAATGGTATATTGCTAATTAAAATACTATTTTTCATTCAAGTGTGTTACTGATCTTAAAAATTCACAAACTCATAAATAATAAAACATTCTTTTATATCAACTATGTTTTAAGGTTCATTAAATTTCTTATTAAAGTTAAGAATATTTCACATTTAAAAATTACGTATTAGAAACTTAACATTTGACCAATTAGTGATGATTTCATCTGGTGATAGAAAATAATTTAAATTAAAAAAATGGGTAAAATACACTAAAAAAATTAAATAAGTGTTTTCAAAGTATTTATTTGTATAAGTATCGGGAAACAAAACGCTTTGGTAGAAAACTTGTAACAAACTTAATCTCTAAAAAAATGTTTGTTTCTAACAAAGAAAGTTTCCTCTTTCTTAAAGACAATTAATTTTTTTAATAAAGTAAGTTGTATCGATATTATATTTCACCGATTTTGATAATTATCCATTAAAACTTTTCAATTTAGACATGATTATTTGCGATTGATAGTCTCTTTAATTTTGTTTATCTGTAATGAAATGAAAACCTTGTTTAAATTACGAAATACAATAAATATATACTTGTATAGACGTATGCTGCGTCAGATATGCGGATATTTTATTCAAACATATAATAAATATCTGTAAAACATGGACAATTATTACTCTTGATTATTATTATCAATTAAATTAAGTTGTATAATTCAACACAGAAATTTTTGTGTAATTAATTACGATTAATCGTCGTTATTACAAAATAGAAATTGTAAAAAAATACCATGTTTTACTTATTATTTTGGAAGTCATTTGTAGAGTAATAGCTATGTTATCAACACCTACCTACAGAAACAAATAAAGTTAATATATTTTATAAAAACATTGATTTCTAATGCATTAATATTTTCTCGAATATTCATTTTTAATAACATTTTATAGAATGTTTGTTAACATGACTTTCAATTTTCATCATGTAAATAATCATTATGTATAAATAATGTTAAAACAATGTCTATATGTATGTAACATATAAGAATATAAACTACGAGATCTAAATTTGAAAATAAATATCAATATCTACAAAATGTCGAGAAAGTCTGACTTCACAAAATGGTAATATCTTCGTAATGTATGTGACTTCGACTTAAAATTTATCAAATAAATATATGCCGGTACAGCATCACTTAAAATAAATTGAGAGTATTACCGGTCCATTAAGTATTGTGGACTTTCTAATTATAGGTTTATTATTTTAAGGATTTGTTAAAATAATTTTTTTATTAATATATTACTGCAATAATTTAGCAACTATATTTAAAATCGGTTAAAATAGCTTGTATAATATTCAACGGAGTCAGTACAAATGTTCAAAGATGGTGCTAGCTGTACATTTAAATATAGAAATAGTAATTAGTATACAATAACAAATATGTACTGACTACGACAACGTCCTTGCTCGAGAGCTCCTGATGTCTTTAAGAAAATGTGATGTCAGACACCTGTATATCTAATATTTATATAACAGTATTACCACGCATAGCAGAAACCACAGTATTAATATTCCTAGCTAAAGAAATAACTGGTAAGTGAAATTTGCAAATAACTTATCTAACAATGGAAACTAGAACAGCGCATAAATTATTTATTTTTTTATAACTAATTTAAATTGAATTGAAAACCGCAAATACATTACAAAGACTTTTTGTGGAATGTCGATAATTTTTCGTATTTGAAAGTGTTAACAATCTTTTATTGTTTTATAACAGAAACGTCGTTTAACATTAAAAACAAGTGTTGATTCGCCGTATACATAAAAAAACTGTGATGGTAATGGAATTTCTTTCCAACTTTACTAAGAACTTGACGGTAATCTGTAATTAATAGTTTCTTGTAATTAAAGACTAAAGGAGCAAAGAATAATAATTAACAAAGGTGTTTGGGTATGGGGTGCTGTATCATTAGTTCCTAAATATATATAAGGGCGAATACTCATTACTTTTAGTTATTATTTACCTGGCTTAATTAACACTCGTTAGAAAACAGTATTTACGATTGAAAATGTTAATATTAAAATGGCTAGAACGAAATATTTAAGATTATTTTAAAAACAATTATACTTAACATTTGTTATACATGTATTGTTTTTCTTAATTCGATTCATAATTTGCTAAAAATTTCAATTTATAATAAATTAGAGAGTCCGAGAACTTGTCAATGGAAATAATTTTTCGATCCAGTAAAAGTTGTTGCTAAAGTTCTTCGATAACGTCAATTCAAAGTTCAAGTAGATTTTTTTCAAAGTAAATCGTAGTTGGTGCTAGTGTAAAAAGATTCTAACTTGTGTGCTATAAATATGTTTCGAAAATTCAAGAGTTGCTGAGATATACAGGGTGATTCACAACTTATTCAATGGGAATAGATGCATTATGAGAAACGGAGTCAATATCGTAAAAATATTTTTGTAAATCCTTATAGTTACATAGAAAAAAATTATTGAAGTTGTAGTACATTCAACCATTACCCACATAGCTGGATAACTGTAGTCTTTAGCGTCATTCGCAATAAGCGTGGAGAGCCACGTGGCCTCAGCGACTCCGAACACTGAAATCCGATTTTACAATCGTCGTTGCGATAGTGTTTACAATAGTTTTTTTAGTAGTTAGTGTCAAAAATGGCTTGCGTGTATAGCAACTCGGAGTTGATGGATATCGTTTTAATTTATGGTGAAGCAAAACAACATTTGTGTTAATTCGTAGAAACTGGGTAAGACGGGCCCAAATGTGTTTACACGTCGGTGGACAAAATTTTGATCCGTTGTTGTAACATCAGGTAGGTATGTCAAATTATTTTATTATTTAAAACCACAAATTACCAAATTTTTTTTTCTGGATATGTTCTGTATGATTAACTTAATAATACTCGAAACTCCTAATAATTTTAGATACTGAAATTGAATTGAGTTACTGCTCCAAATAATAAAACTTAAATATATTCTACAGTGTAACTTGAAAGACTGAGGTTAGACAAAAAATTTATATTAATGAAAACTAGATTTATAACTTTAGTCAAAATATAAAGCTTTATTATTCAAATATATCAAGATAGTCTATTATAAGTAAGTGCTAATGAAGAAAATATATGTAACTTACGGAGAATGCATGCAAAATATTAGAGCAACAGAAAGAGTGTATATAAATTTTGACTTAACGGCTGAACTTAATTGCAATTAATGATCATTGAAAAAGTTTTACAGTACAAAATAACAAAACTGGGATGTTTTCAAATACTATTTATAGTTGTTAATTCTTCATTTTTTCATACTTTCTCATACGATTCAAATCAAATTGTTATCAATCGTTTTGTTGAAAAGTAAAAAGGTTTAATAGGCTTAAATTTCAATTTCGTTGTGCCACTAAAACCTTAAAATGCTTCTTAAAAATGATTTTAATTCTTCTCTAAAAAATTTAAATTAAATTTGTTAGTTCGAGATCTAATCCATTTTTCAGAATTTGAACTACCTTTTATTTCGGCAACTGACATCTCAAAAACTATTAAATATTTGAAATTGCCGAAAATTTTATGATAATCCCAAAACTACAGTTTCTTTCAAGGTCACCGCCAAAACTTGCTTTCAAAAAATTTACTTTACTACAGAATCAAAAAATATTTTCTCGTTATCAAGTTATCGACGAGGAGAATTTTATTTGAATCACCCTATATACTATATATATCACATCTAGTTCCCTTAAATGGATAAAAAATTATTTGAGTAATACGTATGTATCACAGAACAAAAGTTAACGATGACTATTAGCAAAACTTAAAAGCATATACGGGGTATCACAGGGACGAGTCCTGGTCCCGTTTCTGTTTGTTGTGTGTATTAATGACATAAGTAATGTTTTGAAAATATGTATTTGTTGACGACACATTAATTTCAAAGTGTGTTGATAATATTCCAGACGTAACAAATATTTTAAAAAGTTCGACATTCTTTATAAATGGTTCTGTGCTAATAAACTTGAATTAAATTCTTCTAAAACAAAATGCATGGTAATATTATTTAAAGGTACGTGTAACAAGTATCAAAACGGCCACATAAATGTATTAGTTAAAATTGGTATAAAAAAAATAAAACATTTAGGAAGTATTTTAGATTATCACCTGTCTTTTTCTGACCTTATATATTGTCTTTGTAAGAAAATTGGTAAAAATATTCACTTTTTTCGACATTATCATATAATTTGTCTCTGTGGAATAAAATTTTAATTCATAATTAATTATAATTATCGCAAAAAAACGAGATACAGAAGTTGCAGTTGTTACAAAATAAAATTACGATAATTTACGTTCATTTAATTATATGCGAAAATGCAGCAATCGATTTACATTGAACAAGAGCTTGTTCATTCTTACAACGTGAGAACAAAATATAGTTTTAGTATTAATTTTGTTAGACCAGATAAGTTGCAAAAGGAACTACAAGAAGTATAATGTAGAGAAATTTTCCACAGCTGTTACAAAATTGTATCCTTATAGTGTAAGTCTATTTTCAAGTCATTTTTATTTGTTTTTAATGTTATTTTCTCTCACCACATGTAGTGTATATTGTATGTGTTTATATAAAAAAAAATAATAAACTAATATACTACTAATTATGAAGTATGATACTATAACATACTAACAACTAACGAACTGTTAGAGAGAGAGGTCTTTAGATACGAGATAAATTCAAAATGTGATTAAATACGGTTTTCATAAAATGAAATCGTTAATTTATAATGTACTGAATTTACAGTACGACTGTTTGAGTTTCAAATGAAAACAATCAGGTTTGAAAAGAGTAACAGAAACGATAGAAATCTAAGGGATTTTATTAATTATATTTATCATATGAATTATTTAACTGAAGTATAGAAAACACTACTAATTTAGAATGCATCATTACTAAATAAAAGCACCTTGATTAAGGCAGTGAACATCTAATTTAACTGTTAATTGAAGTTAAAAATGTTCGTCAAGGAAATTTTCAACCTGTTTACCACACAGAGAATTCACACAGGGAGTAGATGGTCGATGTATCAGGATTCCCGCGTTCTTTTATTTTTACTGCGAATTCTCTTCAGCTTTATAATAGTAGAGTATTCTACGTGCTCCAACATTATTACTCCTTTATTGATTTATTTTTATTGATATTGGAACAGTTCTCATAAAAGTATATTTTACTTGTTCGCAGAAAATTTGTTTTTTTTTTCAGTAATACCTGACGATCCATGCAGGTATCGGGTGGTCCGCTGTAAACATCAGTGTCTATTTTCTTTTAAAAATTTGTGGAATTTATTGAGTAAATTACGTAAAATGACAATAAATGAAAGCAACTACCTGCATATGTAAAGCATAAAAAAATTTGAAGCGTGCTTTGTGTACTGGCCAGGTTCCGAACACTGCTTATTAAACAGCATGGTCTTCGAGCTGACGTTCGGACGCTGTCGACTTTAGTTCGGCACAGTTTTGGAAGGTCCTTCCTTTGCGTATCCAGGTCATTTTTGGGGCTTCGTAATTTTCGCCATTTTTCGAAAACATGGTGGCACCTTTTTACGCTACCGGAGGCATACATCGTCGTCGTCGTTTGATACGGCTGGTCCTTTTGGTGGCAATCATGGCATCTTAGTGGCTTGGCGGAAATTTCGGTGTGGTGAAAATTGTTGGCACCTTACTGCGCGGTTTGTAAAGACAAACTAAAATTATTTATTTATTTTTTGCGTGTAATATCATAGTGATATTATTTACGAGCATTAATAGGAAGTATCAACATTCTGACTTAAATGTATTGCGAATACAAACTGCTGACATATGATTTCTAAAGTCCAATATGTGACTTCTATGTATAAAACTGAAAGCCAAATAATATTTTATATAGGCAGCTCGTACTGCTTACAAATCAATACGTATGTTTGAAAGTCATCACATACATTACCTGCCTCTACAAACAAGAGCTTTAGGAAAAACAATACGAGGTTAATTTCCAAATTTAACAAAGAAGATTTTTATAAAATTCTCTGTCATATCTTAAAAACAAAAAAGATAGCAAATATTTTTTAATAACTACTGACACGACAGTATGAACCAACATTTTTGGAACCACTGACTCCATAGATAGTTCGGCTGGATGTGTCTACACAAATAACTAACTGTATATGCGCAGTTAACTGACATCAGTCTGATAGGTTACCACCGTGCCCATTAATTCGTCCTTATGGTATCGAAGGACAATTTTAATATATGTATTTATCTTCAATTATACAGGGTGTTTCTGAAATAAGTGCGATCCTTGAAAATGGCGACAGAGGGCACGAAAATAAGTAACTTTTATTAAGCAACTGATGGTGTAAAATATTACGTTTTAAATTGAAAAAAGTACAACAATATTCATCTGAAGAAAGCACCATGCTTGTAAAATCCAGATCTTGTGCTATTTGATGTCGAAACCACTGGCACACGGGGCTGAAAATCATTGTTATTTATTACCTGAACCCTTTGCACATGATAGGGGTATAATAATTGTAGTACACGCCACACGGTACTGTTAGTTTTATGCGTCGTCTAATACTGCAACACACAACGCAAGTGCACAAGATGCACAAGATGACAAGGTCGGCTTACATGTATGGTTAATTTTCTTAATTAATTTTCTCGAAAACAGAAGGATTTTGACCATCGGTTGCTTAATAAAAGTTGCTCATTTTCGTGGCCTCCATCACCCTTTTCAAGGAACCACATATCTCAGAAAGACCCTGTATATAAACCTATACACTGAGAAAAAACAATTTAATGTATAATGGAAGTAAAGATCTGTTTTTATTTCTTTCGTACCCTTTTCCTTACCACCAAAGCACATGCCAAAACCTCCAGATGTTGTTTCCATTATTATCGGAAAAATGATTTTTTATTCTTTTGTAACGAGCGTTCAAATAAAAACGTGGTCGAAGGCTCTGACACATTGGACGTAGGGAGTAGCTTATAGCGACCAACTTAACCTCATTTCTCAACGAGCTGTATAGCAGCTGTCAGTTTCAATAACGTTAATGACTATATAACTTTATTTTAAAGAATAATCGTGATAACAATAACAAACAATTAAAGGAGCTGCGGAAAGTGTCCCCCTCCTTGTTATAACAATAAATTAAAGCAGCTGCTGAAAGTGTCCCCCTCCTTGTTCCAAGCACTTTTCACACCTGTTCCTCAAAGAATTAAAGACATTTTCTAAGATGCTCGGGGTATTGTTAATTTCACGAATCTTGTCTATAAGTCGAGCCTGCAGATGGTTTAAATCAGGAATAGGTAGTTCAAAAATAGTGTTTTTAAGGTAAGGCCGCAAAAAGAAATCACACGGCGTAAGTAATATCACATGACCTCGGTGGAAATTCATGTTCAGCATTGAGACTTATTAGTCGATTTTGGAAAACTTCCCTCAACATATTCATCGTCTCGCCTGCCGTATGTCCTCTTGCGCCATCTTGTTGAAAGTAAAAGTTTGCAATTTCGTTTTATTCCAGCTGGTTAACAAAAGGAGCCATAATTTCTTCTCTATACCTTTGCGCAGTAAGAGTACCATTAAAAAAATAGGTCCATAAATCCTCCTTCGATTGAGAGCACACCAAACTCCAATTTTTTGAGCGTGTAGAGGGCCCTCGACAAAAAAGTTATCTGTTTTTTCAGAAGACCACATTCTCATATTCTGTGAGTTTACGTAAACACTTAAATGAAACCAGGCTTCATCAGAAAAAAAGGTGATATTATGAAGTTCACCGTAGTTGTTTAAAAACCATTCACAAAATAAAGCCCGTCGCGGAAAATCAACTTCATGAAGTTCTTGCTGACAAGTTAAACGATAGGAGAACAAACGCAAATCTTTTTTTAACACTGTGTGCCAGGTACCGACTGATACTCCCACCATTTGTGATAAAACACGTACAGAAGTTCTTGGCGCATTTTCCATTATTTGTTGGACATTTTCTTTTAATTCTTCAGTCCGCTTTTTAGGTCGGCCGCTTCCTTCTTTTCTTGTTACACTGCCCGTTTCACGAAAAACATTAACACAACGCTGAACTGCACTTTGAAAAATTTTGTACTCAACAACGCCGGGAAATTGATTTTGAAATTCTATGAAACATTCCTCAATAGAATACTTCCATATTCCATCAATCTTACGTCCATTTCTAAAGTAGTACTCTATGATAAACACTTTTTGTTCTTGAGAAAACACCATTTTAAACGCTTTTTAAAACGAAAATATTCAAATTGATAGCGGCGATATAGCACTTTGACAGATGACGTTTAAGTTCATTTGCTATACGCTACGCCCTACGTCCAAATTTTCAGAACCAACTTGACCACGTTTTTATTTGAACGCTCGTTATTATCCACCTTCAAACTTTCGAGATACAATTTAGCATCCTGTATAAGGAATTTGCCGTGAGTTATTGCAATATTAGTTGAAGCTGCTCAATGTTGTTTTATTTGGACGCTACCTGATAGTATAATGGCTTGAAGTTATTAAACCTCCATCAAAGCAAATCCAGCACAGGAATATCGATTACGAAAACCTTATCGAACGCCCAAATTCGAGAAGACCCAACACAACATTAACGAAGTTCGCCGTAATTCGCCCGATTAACGGTATTGCCCGTGTGCAGCGGGTGTGTTATCGTAGCCCCAAATGCATCTAGCAGATTTTCACATGACTTGGGAGAATCTGCATACGCCATTCAAGATGTTTGCTACAGGACGCTGAATAGAATCACTTGATTTGAAACCTGATGGGGACGTGAAGGGTTTATTAGTAGAAAACAAAGCCGAATATCTAGCCGACGTCCCTATTGTCCTAAGGATTACACGATCTAAGTGGCCCCGCATAAAGCATACTCTCATCGTCATGGTTCCTAACGATTAAGGGCAGCGGCGTAGAAAGAGGCGGAAATTCATAAATAATCATAATTATCAGCAGATTAATAATATATACCTACATATGCGGAGAAAATTGTAACCCCCGTTCTCAATGATATACCTTTTAAGTACACTGAAAGAAATGGGCTTATTAAACTGTTTATCTAGAATAATGTGTATAGCGCATATTAAAAATTTTATAACAAATATACAACTTTTATTAAAAAAAGCAATCATCTCCATACTCATTATTCAATGAGTTTAATTGGAAGGTGCTTAATACACCTTATGCATCTATGTTGTTTTGTTTTTTCAAATATAAATCTTGTCTAAATCTTAAAAATTATTATTTTGTATGCCCTATTAGAAACCGCTGATGTTATGTTTTATATAAGATGAAGGAACAGAAGGTTAACCGTGACAAAGAAGAGCATGGGTACAAAGTCAATCAACCAGAGGAAATAGAATTAGATGGAAAGAAGCTCAACCTTTCAAGGGATGCTTCATTCCATGTGGAAGAGTTATAGTGCAAATTCTCAGGTAATACAAGAAAATACGGGTGCATCGGTGCTAAGAAAATAAACTGGACAGTTTTGGGAGCGATTTGTCATCATTTCTAATACTTATATGTATGTTTTATGTTTACATTAGAATCTTAGCTTGTAATTACAGTCCAATAAAATTGCTGAAAACTTAATGTCATATGTTTTTAACTCATACAGAGTATACAACAGTTTAATACACTTATTATTATAAAACTTATAACCAGTACTAGATGTTCTAATAACGATATGGAACACTTTAATAACAGTTATTGCTATTATTTCGTAAATGTTATAAAAAACGTTGTATACTAGTTATACAATAATTTAATAAAGAATAAGGTTTATAGTCACTATACAACTGTGCTAGCAGTACGCGTTTTATATCCAATATTCACCTGTTTAACTGTCACATAAGAATACAGTGGTCTTATAATGGCATATAGAATTCTAATAAAGAATAAAGCGCATTTCTTTCAGTGTAGGTACATCCTATTCGGCATTCATAGAACATAGTTATAATAATTATTATAGATATAGATATAGACTAATCATTTCATTGAATAAGATACGCACTTTTTTGGTATCAATCCCTACGATTATTTAATGAAAAAAAAGTAAAATTATCGAAATAATACACTATGATTGATTTTTTTTAAGCTAATTCTTACAAAACACCTCCTTGTCTTACAACCCTCTGATGGACACAGGCATGGTACAGTCTGCTGCAGCAGGATTCGAACCATCAGCTAATTCTTGAATAGCCTATGTGTCGATTTGACTACCACAGCTCCTATTACTGCGTTACTAGATTTTATAATACATATAACTCAATTTAACAAATAGTTTTAATGGTAGTTGTGTTGACTTAAAATTATATTAGGTATTGTATGTTCACTTAGAATTGATAGAGTATTATTACACTACTTCAAAGTGTTTTAAATATATGCTTTTATATGAAACTGAAGTAAAAACAAAAATTAAACTATAGCTGTATCAAATTAGTGTAACTATCTACCACTTATCTAATTTTATGGGTGTTAACACTATAATGCAAATTGTTCTACTTAGTACAGAAAATTGAGCATAAAAATCGTTACAATTTTTCAAGTAACACAAAATTCAAATTTGTTTACGGTAAAAAATTAAGGGCATTAGATCTGTCAATCTGGGAAGCCACTCAATTGAATCTCTGCGTCCTATTCAGTGATTTGGAAAAATTCTGACTAAGAAAATCACGCACAGCCACAGCATATTGTGGTGGTGCACCATTCTACTGACACCACACCATACTCTTCTGGCAAAGCGTTGTCATTTAGCAATACTTCCATAATCATCATTCGTTTCCAATAGAATCAGATATATGTTTCCATCCAGATTTCCCTGTAGGAAGAAAGGCTCTATGAGGTGGAGCCCGCCCAAACATTCAATTTCCTCAGATGTTGCGTATGAATTTCATGAAAAATGCGTGGATTTTTATCACTCCAGTAGCGGTAATTATGGCGGTTGACTCGACCATTCAGTTGGAACGTACATTCATCGGAAAAACAGATTGAGTACAAAAAATATGGATTCTTTCGAGCACGATCACTCATTTCTTCACAGAACTGCAAGCAGCGATCAGGATAGTCTTCATGAATTTCTTGTGCGAAATTAATTTTGTATGGGTGATACTTATGAATTTTTAAGACTCGGCAACAAAAATTCCTGAAGCACTTGCAAGTTTCTTGAGACTCAAATTTGGTTCCATTGCGATGTGACCCAGGACAGCTACCTGATTACTACCCTCATTACGTATGAACTGTCCACGTTGATGCTTTCTGATTGCAACCGATCCAGTTTCCCAAAATTTATGAACTAAATCCAGGACTTACCGATACGAAGTGTTTTTGTCAGAATGACGATCATTAAAGATCTGCGCTGTCTGCCGTAGAACAAACTAATTATTTCCATTTTTTCAGCAATTGTATAAACCATTTTCACGAATTGAAGTTCAATCAACTTTGTGATGATTTTATGGGATATAAGACAAGACGAGAAAATATTGTCTCGTTTAAAGTAAAACAGGTAAAAAACGTTGAACTGATACAGTAAGAATTTTTTATATTGACAGATAAACAAAAAAACAAGACAAATTTTTTATCGAAAAATTGTTGAAAAATATCATAAGATAACGCCCGAAATGCTTCGAAATGTTCGTTCAGAAGTTAGGCAAATATTTTATTATTGCATGGAAGAGGGGGGAAACGAATCTGAACTCTTAATAAAATAACATTCTTGATATTCTTATTCTTTAAATGATTATTTTATTGTCATATCAACATTGACTGCTTGAATTGTACATAAGTAGTGTAATTGTTATGTATCATAATTTTTTAACAGGTCGTTTGTTATGCTGAGGTGGTTAAGCAAAGTTCAAAGTCATTTGAATTCAATGGAGTTTTTAATTTCATTCACTTTAATTTATTCTAAATCGATTATCAGTCTACTCTCATTTTGTGTAAGAGATATTTATTGGTAATATACAAATATATGAGTATTTAAGTATTCCATACGTTTAGAAGGTACCTATATGGCAAAAATGAATTCCATTTCAACGTAGCAACAATCCTAAATAGGTACTAAAGAAAATGAGACCTACTATGAAATTCAATGAATTTAATGTTTTACCATAGAAGTTAAAATCATTTCTTAATTTTTCCTTATTAACAAAGTTAATGTGTTCATGTATATTTTTACTCTTCACCACCATTAAGCACTGCCGTCAAATTAACCTCCTCTGTGAATATACTGAAAGCATAGCAGATGCTTATGAAAGTTTAGATTTTAGAAAAACGACGAGAAAAGAAATAAAAATGACACTATTACAGAAAGAGGCCAGAATTGCTAAGAAAATACTGAAAAAAGCGAATAGTCCAAACAAAACAATCAACGTCAAGTATGGCTGTAAGGTTAACACTTTTGATTTTTAAATTAATAAACATGAATAATTTATTATTCTAAATATTTGTTTTATTAACCTTACTTTGCTGAATAGGTTGTCATTTCCCTGGCAGCTACAACAAATATATAACATATTTTTTTATTTTCAGGGTAGTTAATGAAATTCATTGTGCTCAAAATATAATAGCTACTTTAAACATCAACTTATATACAACACTAAATTTAATTTTTACTTTCCTCTACATGTTCTCATTTTCCTGTCCATTGAAAATAGAAAAACAGCTATAAAATGAATCTTTACCGTAGTTTTGTCTGTCCCGTTTGAGATTAGTTATGTTAGAGTACATTCTTGACCTATAATTACTTTTTATCCCTATTATCGACAAAAAATTAGATTCACATAATTATTATCGTATTTAATTCCACCGTATGTAGAAATACCTATATTTCTCTTTGCAAAAGTGTAAAGCTTTTTTCTTTTGGAGAGATATAAACGAAATATTTTCAGACACCATTTCTAGTATAAAGTTACTAACATTATGATATCTAGTAATGAGATTTCCATATTTTTACATTATTTTAAACACGTTCTTACTTACAGAACCCAACCTGCGACGCCTATGACGTGTCGAGCGTTGGCCCAGATAGGGGATGACTTGAATACGATCTACAGCGTCACTGCTTACTTGCTGACCGTCAACTTGTCTCTACTCCTGGGAATACTTTCGATTAAGAGGGAATTGTGTAGATTTTGTACGGACTGTAATTATGGTACATTGTCACCGATCGGATTTATTCCTGTAACAGTAAACTTTGTAAGGGTGAATTTGCCTGGAAATGAAATACGAGAGGGAAATGCCACGAAAGCTTTTCTCCATAATATCAAGCGATATCGTTATATTTATGGTGCAAAGAACGTTGAAACATTCAATTTATTTTATTGCTGAATTGTTGTCTGTATACGGAAGTCATGGATGGTTGTTTAAATATTTTTTAGTAGGTATACTTCAATTTAAGTAAGAGCAACGTAGTATTTTTAAATACCATTAGTGGTTCTGTCGTAATTTCAGTAAAATTTTGCCTTTAATTAATTACCTACTATTGGTTTTATGAATTTTCTTTAGACAACCTTAGATAATAAGTTTTAATTAAGTAAACATTTTGGCATTTAATAATATTCATTTACTAGTCAGTTATCATCATATTTAGCGATACATAAAATAGAAAATAAAACCCCAAGAAAATTTATACTACATAAACAGGGAAATAAATCATTTCAATAATAGAAATTACAAGTAACATTTATTAACTTCAACACAAATTACAAGCAAATGTCATACCAGCCTAAATGTTCGCATTATATGATAGGGTAGTAGGAGATTTACCGTTGAAGGCATCACGGGTGTTATAGGGTAATGGTGCCCTCGATAGAAATACACTATCGACCTTGGCGCATTATTTTCCGTATGACACTCTACGTACCTACCTTAACCACAGAGAATTCATAACTGATTACAAGCCACGTGACCAGTGATTTTGTTTGGAACAATAATTTTATTTCCTTCCAGTTGACAATTAAATTTACGTAAAATTAAAAATTACTTAAGCAATAAGATCATAATTATATTGAAACACAACATTCTGTTTCACCGAATGTGACTGATGTAATTTTTTGCCAGTTTCTATTCAACCGATCACATTATCTCGAGCGTAAGCGTAGTGGTTCGTTACTGTTCATTGTAAACGAATTATTAATATTAATGACGACAAGATTTAGATATTTTCGTTACTATTACCAGTCGTGCAATGTTAGGTTGCTTAAGCCCAGCGGTAACGTAGCTTGTAAACATTTATGAAGGCCCTGTAGTGAAAATTTCCTTTTTTTAATATGAAATTACAAAATAAAACTATTTTGGTTCCATACACAATGACATGTATAAACTTGAAATTTAAAAGATAACTAGTTTACAAATTATGTTCTAAAACGTTTTATATTTGGTGTTAACTATCTTTTTGTTGAAATTAATTTAGTAATTTAAAAACAAATAAATGGATGTACATCCAGAAAATATACACATGATACAAATTAAAATTTTGTAGGCTTATATCGGATGTCCTAAAATTCACGCACGATTTAAATTTTTAGTTCAAGGTTACGAAAGAACAACGCGTTTTAATTGTCGAGCAATATTTTAAAAATAATGACAGGCTTGACAGCTACAATTCGCAATTTTTGTACAAAATATGGACGCAATAGTGATTTAATTTCATCGACTTACCGATTGGCCGTCCTTCACAAGTCATTAAACACAAAACATCGAAGCAGCTTGTGAGAGTATTGCTGAGAGTCCAGGCATATCAATTCGGCACCGTGGTCAAGAATTGGACATTTCGAGAAGCTATCCACAGCGTATTCTCACGAAAGATTTGCCCCTTCATGATTACAAAGTTTAATTGATTCAAGAACTGAAGCCTAACGCAAAGCCAAGAAAGTTCGTTGGATGGATTATAGAACAACAAATGGATGCTAATTTTTTGAAAAGAGTCATCTTCAGGGATGAGGCTCATTTAAATCTTGAGGGCCTCGTTAATCAACAAAATTGTCGTATTTGTGGTTCAGAAAATCTACGAGTGATATTTGAGAAATGCAACCACAACGTGTCACTGTTTGGTGTTTGGTGTAGACTTTCGGGCTGGAACCATTCTTCTTCGAAGATGCTGCAGCTGGTCAGGTAATAATAATTAATGGTACTCTCTATCGCAAATCCAGTTTTTTGTGCATAAATTGCAATATGTGAATATAGACGACACGTAGTTAAACAATTCAATTACTGCATGAGTCATTTCCTGGTAGTGTAATTTCCCGTTTGGGTGATCAGAATTGGCCACCCATATAATGTGATATAACGTCGTTGTACTTCTTTCTTTGGAGTTTTTCGATGTCTAAGGTTTATGCCAATAAGTCCACAGCCATCCACGCCTTGAAGGAGGAAATTGAGGATTGTATCGACGAAATTTAACCGCACTTATGCAAAAGGATCATGAAAAATGTCGACAAAAGAATGCGCATGTGCTCGCAAAGCTGTGGAGGCTATTTACCCGATATGCTATTTCCATGTACAATTTTTAATTAAAAATCTGTTTTCTATCAAAATGACTTTCGAATTTTGGGACACCCTTTAGAAGTAGGTGAATTAAAAGTTAGTTTAAATTATTTTCATAAACGTGTAGTTTGAACATAAAATCTCAGTAGCAGTGCTTTTCAGTACCCCGTTTTTCTTACACCTCATTCGATTTTATTTCTTGAATAGCGAGCAGAAGATTTGCATAGGTGATAATATGTATAATAATGCCTTTGTGACGTACGCTTTAAAAATACAATTTATCGATCTGCCTCTGAATAAATAACCTCAGTTCCTTATTGTTGGAATAATCGCCATTGAACAAGCCTTTTGCCACCACAATATAATTTTTTTATATGTTTATATTGGCCTTACAAGAGAAAAGCCTATTTATTATACGAATCAATAGACACACAGTCACTTTATGTATAATCAATTATTTATTAACGTGCGAGGTTCGTTACCGGGAACATTAAGAGTGGGCGCACTGAAAGCTAAACGAACAACTTTCGAAGAACTATTTTCGGGTTCCATTAACAATATTTATTTCGTTTCCGACTAAAACTGCCCCGTTATTATACGCTGCGGAATTATTTTACACAGAGTTGTTTCTTTGAAGTTATAAAGTGTGTGATGTCGCGAAAAACAACAACAAAGGACGAAATTAGTCTAGTCATTTTTCCACTGAAAATTCTCGTTAGGTACATTTTATTTACATTGTTTTTGCGATGAGTCTAATTAGTCTACTCCACGGCTGAGCTGAATTAAATTGAAGTTTTCATGTTAGTTCGGCTTTGTAGGTATATAAATGTGAATCTAAGCTTGATAATGCTATTTATTCTCTATTCTCTAATGTAATTAGTTGCGCAGACACAATAAGACCATAAAAACGAGTAATATTTGCAAGGACAGCATGGAAAGTTCGGATTTGATTTACCAGTTATACCAAAGTAACCACTACTCATTTGTATAATATACAAGGTGTTAATGAAAATTTAGAATGTGTAAAACAAGTTGAAATATGATGAAAACCTTAGTAGAGCTTTTGTCAGTGGCAGCCCTTAAGGGAGATACGGCTCCTTGAAAGGATAACTCAGGAAGCAGTTTTTATTACATAACTTCGAAACGGTTTAATACTAAATCACGAAATTTTGGGATTGTATTACTATTTGTATGCTTAATAATCGGTATAATATACAAATCAAAATTTGCTACGGGGGCGTAAGAAAATGCGGGATCATGGGACAAATTTTACAATTTTTTTTTGTATGCAATTTTTTCTAGTTCCTGAACAAAAAATAAGATAATTTATCATATTTTGCATAAAAAAGGTACTCTTGTTAGATTTTAATAGCATGAGCCGTTTTCTAATAAAATCCATTTCAATAATTCGTTATGTGCTCAAAAATTCCTACTGCAAAATAAATGTATCAAATTGTGCTTTTTCGGCTATTTTCGGAAAATATAAGAGCGTAGTAATTTGAAGAAAACTGAAAGACGAACCCGAAAATATCATGATTGTTACCGTAAAGCAGTGTGGTACTATTTTATTTAGAAAAATATGCCATCGATACCCTGTATCGCCACTAGAGCATCTAAATTTTAGCAAAAGGCTTCAGATTTTGTACAATGTTTACTACTAATTAATTACTACTACTAATACTAGTCTTTAAATTATGAAAAAAAATTAATAACATTTTTTAAGTTTAACACCCTGTCTTTTTAACGAAGCGCCCTAGATAAAAACTTTATACGAAAGACTCCCCTTAAAAATCACCAAAGAATACGAGATTTCATTTTTGGTCAGCGTTTGTGACTCACCCTGTATATTAAATAAATCCATTTCTGTTTCTCTAGAAACACATTAATTAATATACTAATATATAATGCAAAAATTCGTGTGAATATTTTTAAAAAGTAATCAGAAAAGTCACTGTTGGATACTTGGATTTATTTTTTGCTGTTTCGAAATTTTGTTAAGAAATTTTAGTATAAGGCGCTACATGAACGAGACACACCTCTGAATTTGAGTGAGCTTATGGGCTTGAGGAGGAGGGAGGAGGGCGTGGACTTTTCAGGTGGACCACTGTATTGTTTTACCATGTGCGAAATTGACTTCCAAAAACAAATAATCTTGCTTCATATAGCGTTCTTAAATTGTTCTAATGTTTTTTTTTCTAAAAGTATTAAAATTTCTGTAAAACATGTCAAAATAAACAATTAAAATACCTTTAGACTTTAGAGTATAACAAGATGCTTCAAACTAACTGCATAAAAGTTTTTTAAATCCAAAATCCAACACATTAAAATATTCTTAGATTGAATCACAATCAAATTATATGAAACAATACATACAAAATACATAAAAATATAGAAATGCGTCGAAAGCTTCCTCAATTCCACGAAATATATCGAAATATCTCGAAAACCTAAAAAGGTCAAAATGCCTGGAAACACTTCAAAATCCCTAGAAAACCTAAAAACTTATTCAAATACATATATCGAAATGGTAAAGGTTTATCAACAATGGTCAAACATCAATGATGAATTACAGGTCAATGGCATTAAAGGCAAATACCAATGACCCCAGATGCCCATGAACATTAAAGGTACACTATTGTAATGTATTTGACAACAAATTTGGAGAATTTTTATGCATTTCGTAACTCTGTTTTGAAGAAAACGCAATCAGCTTATATATTTGCACAAATGCTTTGAGGTGAGACCTAAAATAACTTATTTTTAACTTTGATGTCCTACGTTTCAAGACAAAAGCTTTGGGGGCAACATGAGAAAAATTCCTAAATTTGGAAGAGGAAAAGACTTTCCGACACTCTGCTGCGGTACACTTGCGGTATAGGTATATTATGTGTATTCAACGGGTTCTCCCATAAAATTGTATTGGTATCAAAAGTTATGGTAACATATTTTATGCAGACATATATCGGGTTTCATAGTGATTTTGCGAAGACAATTACAATACCAGATCGATATCCTTTATCACATATATAAAATTGTAGAGGAATAAGATATTCATAAAATAGCTATTAATACTCCATTTGAATTTGTGTTATGGTAGATTTGTATTGCGTTAGATAATATACAAGGTGGAGTAACATCTGGAGAATTTAGAAATAATTTTTCACAACCTTTTTATATTTATACATAAATATCAAAGTAAATTTATTTTTGATGTAAATAAATTTTTATAAAAATAATAAAGTAAAATTTCTGAAAAAAGTATCCTTCAGTAGATAGAACTACTAAGAGTTAGGTAGATAGATAAGACAGTTGAAAAATACTCCATAAAATTTATAGGCATTGTAAATAATTATTATCTATAGATTTTTCCCAAAATCTACATATACAATTTATAATTCCAATATTAACAATCTACAAAATTCAAAAGACAAATCAATTAGTTTTTGGGTACTGAATGCGACAAAAATTTTAATAAAATCCAAGTAGCCAATGCAATATTAGTTAGGTATTGATCAATCCAAGTAGAATAGCAGTAGATGTTTCTGCTGTAGCAATCGGAGCAGTTATGATGCAAAGAGCTCATTGGAGCTATTGCCTTCTTATATTCCTTGAAAACTCAGTAAGGCGGAAAAAATCTTCTCAGTTTTCGATAGACAATTTCTAACAACATGCGCTTCTATTAAACATATTCGTTATTGTGATGCAGGTACTGATTTGCATTTCAATAATTGGAATTATATTTCAATGACCAGAGTTGATAATTGTGTGAATATTTTTCAAGTAAGATTAACAGCTTTCAAAATACAGCGAGTATTAATATTGGAGAGCTTCATCTCAACGTGACAACAGCACTTAACTTGCCGATGCACACCACGTGTGCGCGCTGCACATTTGTCCTACGGAAAAAATGTAAACAACTATAATTGTGAAACATTTAGTAAATTTCAAGACAATTGTTTTCCAGTTTTTAAATAAATACAATAAAATGCATCGACTTTGTAGTACGAAGATAGTGTTGTGCTTAAATTTTAGCTCGACTTAAGTAATTATGAATCTCTTAAAACAGGAACTTAACTTTTAATCAAATTATGAATTTGAAAAATATGTAATTAAAGTACCCAAAGATTCACGTCATCCAAACAATCATACGAATTAAAAATAATTATGGTACTTACCAAACAACAAAATTCAGTAATTTTTAAACATACAAGTACAAAACAAACTACAACATATGCTTAAAATGTCCACCACCATTTTCCATGCACACGCACGACACCTTCGAAGCCAATTTTCGCGCACTTGCTGGAAAACACCTCAAGAAAAGAAAATAGTGGTATGCAAAAAACCCTCAAACACGGTCCAATTCCAGATACCAACTGAATTGTGCATTGCTGGATAGGCGACAGTTTAGTACCTCGTGTTATCCGCCGCGCCGTTGTCACATTGCTCGATATAAATTTTATCGGATTTTAAACATTGTAACGCTAATTATTTTTTAGAATTAAGCATAAAGAAGTTCAAAAAGTGATAAACATTGTATTTTATGATATTCTATGTACGCAGTTATGTCAATATTCCTTAATTAATCGAACTTTTGTACATCAAGTTCATCATATATAAGGTTTTTTTGTTTATTTTAATGTATTCTATTGTCTGTTAGAATTAAGGCAGTCAAACTTCTAACACCCTGTATACTTACTATTATAATGTGAGACTATTCCACGTTTACAGATAATTACATTCAATCCACTAATAGACGCTCACCACCTATTTTGTAAATATCTTGCGGCAAGTGTGATGACATTGTTACTCTTTTTATATATTATCTCCGCCAAGACATATCGGATACATTAATCAGGTCCTCAACGCTCATTTATCAACTGTCAGGGATTTTCTGTTTGCGTTAGCTAAAATATTCTGTACCCTCAACTATTAATCTGTAATCGAATATCTGTTTGCTAACAATTTTAAATTTAAAAGCGGCCTTTTGGATTCATACGTTCCCGGTTATACATTCGAATGTCCTCAAAGCCTGTGTATGATTCCTTGATTTCGTTGACCCCATCTCGTCATATTGAAATGGTTTAGTAAGGATTTAAAGAGCGACGTGTATTGAATTGACTCTGTGGATTATAACTTTGCATGTTCGACGCAGATTCATTGAAAAAAAATGGATTTTTCTAGATCCTTAAAATTACAACATAAGCTATAAACGACAGGAATTTCATAGAAACTAAATTGTAATTAAATAAAAGGGAAACCAGAGAAAAATACTTCCTAGTAACAATTTCCTCAGTGTTCCTGATAGCGTCCAATAGCTCCTTCATTATTTTGTATTTTGCGATAAAAAAGTAGTTTTGTGGAATTCGAACAGGGCGGTGTCTTTAAATGTTTAACAAAAGAATGTTGTAGTCCTAGAAATGTTCACTAACGAATTAATAGTACTACTGTTTATAAAATATGTTAATTTCATATTTTTTAAACACATATTTTACCACAATTTTGTCACTGATTAGTTCCTAAATTGTCCAAAGGTTTACGCGTTTATGCAAAACCAATTTATGTTTTCTGTCTTATCCCGGAAAAACGCTAATGGAAATTCGACTGAAAAATGACATAAATGAAGAATATTTCAAATTCTAAACCTAAATCCCCTAAATATAAATTCAACTTCTACGCGAATATCAGACGCTGCACCCTAAATATTTCAGGTCAGATGGTCTCACTCTCAACCCCAATGCATCCCGAATCTACTCATCTCTTTGTCAGCCGAATTATTTCAATACCGACGCTTTGCAGCTTACGTTTGTTAAGCGGTTCCCTTCCAAAAAGCCGAGACATATTCATTATCTTGACCTTGTTTAATCCAATTAAAACACAAGCCAATTAAAATCTAAAAGTATAACACTTCGCCAATGAAGTCGCTGATTGACGCGGTTCTTTGATTTTTTAATTCCCCATTATATCTACAAAGTCTTTTGATGTTTAATTATCGAGCAATTTATCATGGCTTTTTACAGTGAAAGTGCTATTGTTGGGTGGTATAAAATATGTACGCGTCGTTAATTAGTATTTATGGCTTTCATGGAACGGACTTCGTGTGAATTATGTATCTTTTTTTGAACAAATTAGAGAGATTACTTTTTGGACATTTAAATGAATAAACTAAATATATTTTTACCGCATGTAGGGCCTTTGTGGGAATAGCCATCGTACTTTCTATTGTTGTCTTCACAGTTTCAGTTCTTATGAAATGCCATGTATCTTATATGAGATTCAGTGTAAAAAAATAATTTGTAATATAACAATAGTCTAAGCGGTATCTGTTTTAAAAAGGGTATACTTGGGTAAAACGCATATGATCGGAGATTTTTGCTTTAACGGCTTCTAAATAACATCAGAAACGATAATTTTTCTATGCAAATAAAAAAAAACGTGGGCTTAATTGTTATTGCAAAAAAGTATAAAAAAATTGCAAAAAAAATTCTTTTTTTGTTTGGATTTCTCGTTGACAATTTAGAGTAAATTAGAAATATTTCAAAAAATATATATTAATTTCCTGATGAAATAATTATTTCTGAAATTCTTTATTTTATTACGATCGTTTTGGGTTTACCCCATCTTCAGACAAAACATCAAATGTAAATTATTATAGAATTATTTACAATTGTTATATCTAAAAAAGTTTTTAACACTAATTAAATAAAATATCTGTCTGAAGATGGAGTAAAGGCGAAACAATCGTAATAAAACAAATTGGAAGAAAAATAGTTTCATAAACTAAGTTATTTCATTGACCAACGTCCCAGTAAATAAATAATTAATAGAAATATTTCACAACTTCCTTATTAAATTAACAAAAAAATTCCAGCAAAAAATTTTCGTTAATTATTCTGGGATATTTCAATTAAATGTTTCGTGAAACTGAATCGGGAGAAAAGTTTTTTTCAAAAGTGGATGCACGAAAATTACAGAATCTTGTTAAACAAAAGGTGTTTGTTTATTTTATGACTTTTATCAGTTCTAGCAATTAAATGTCCTGTACCAGGTTTCTATATTTTTTTTGTGCAGAACTTATCATGTAAATTTTTTTTCATCAAGTGTAAATTATAAATGATGACTTTTTTCTACCGCTTGAATAGATTTATTGTGTTCATAACTTCCATTTGATGGCAGTTTACTTTCATAATGCAATATAATATTTTATTTATATAATATACATATGTGTTTTTATGTCTAAAGGTATTAGTTATGTTCTCGTAAAGTGGACTTATGAATACTTTATTATTAGAAAATTCAGTATATTCCATTATTATGCCTAGATTACACATTTGTATAAATAATGTACTGGAAATTAAATTAAACGACCAATGTTGATTATCTGCTTTTTATCTTGTTAAAAAATTGTATATAATATATATTAATTGTACATTGTAATTATTATAACTAATTATATAATATTATGAAAAAATTATTTTTGCTTTGATTTTTGGAAGTTGAGAGGTTTTTTCTTCCGCATTTCTAGAGATTCTAAAAAGTTAGATATTATTTATTTCAATTTTAGTTTGCATTTTGTAAAAGATCGGTAATATTTTGAGGCGTTTCAACTTCATTGTATACCAACAAAACTGATATCACAGAACATTACGCCTAACTTTAACTACAGGTTAATTTATTGGATCTAATTGTTATAATGCACTATAATTAATTAAATCATCATCATTTAACATCAATATTAAATAATTAGTAGTTTTCTTTTCGATTTTTTGTAATATTTTTTATATTTACATCATATAAAAAATAAAATGCATCCATATAACTTAAAACTAATAAATTTAAATTTCAAAACCGAAATTTTAATACAATTTAAAAAATTTCAGCAAATGTCCCTCTCCGAAAGGGAGGATAATTTTCTCCTCTTTCTAGTGAATATAGACTTACTTAATTTTATAAAAATGTTTTGTTTATTCTATAATGTACCTCATGTTTTATTTTATTTTTTCATAATTCAACCATAGCATCTAATATTTCATTTTTTAGAAATCGCTGTAGGTATCCCAAGTAATATTTTTTATGAAAATGTTGGTCTCTATTGAACTGGACAGTGTATACATTATGGTATCGATGATGCACGTTGTGTAAGCACATCAACTGAATTTTACTGTTTTGCATAAAGCCATTATTATACGCTCCATTTGGCGCAATTACATCAGTTGTGAACCGTGACTAAATTAATTACAATTAACCTTTAATGACTTAAACAATAAACAAGTAATGATAAGTGCAATAATTATTATAGGGAACACATAAAAATCAGATTATCAACTTGCTATTCTAATAAATCTAAATTAGTTGAAAATATGGAAAATAGGGAATTTGATGAAAGAATGAATATACGAGGTCTATTCAGAAAATAACCGAACTTTATTTTTTTAAACTTTATTATTAATTTTATACATTATTGGTCTTTATTTTCTTCAAGGTACTCTCCATTCCTATTCACACACTTCCCAGGGGTGTTTCCATTTCGCAAAACAGTCCTGCATAGTTTCATTGGAAATAGCAGTAAACTGATTTTTGGCACGAAACTGACGAATTAACAAATTTGAGTGTGCGGGAGCATTGTCATGGTGCAAGAACCATGAATTGTCTCGCCACAACTCTGGTCTCCTTTTGTGGATTTTTTCACGTAATCGTTGTAAAACGCCTCAATAGTACACACGATTCACTGTTTCACCTTCAATTAAAATGCACAATTTCATTACTGTCGAAAAAAAACAGTGAGCATCACTTTGAAACTGGATCGAGACTGACGTGCTTTCTTGGGGCGAAGAGATCCTTTGCCAATTTAGCTTTCGTCTTCCGTTATGATCCTTTAAATGAATGTTTCATCGTCATTGGATTGTTCAAAGAGTTATCTGCAAACATCCACACGATTTTCTTTCTGTTGTACGGTCATCAAACGAGGAACCAATTTTGCTGCAACTCGATGCATGTTCAATTCTTCAGTCAAAATTTTGTGGCATGACTCAATTGAGATGCTAACAGTTTCTGCAATTTCTCTAAAAGTCTATCGGCGATTTGGTTGCACCAGGTCTTTGATTTTCTGAACATGGGAGTCATCATGTTGAAGTCAAAAGCCTTCCTGGTCGAGGATCATCTTGAAATGACTGACGACCACTTTTAAATCGTGAAAACCATTCGTAATATTGCTTACGATCCAGAGTATCATCTCCGTAAACTTGTTTCAAAAGTTTAAAAGTTTCACCCAAAATTTTACGTTCCATCGTTGTTTCAGAAAATCTGGCATTTCAAAATCTCCAGTGAGACATAAATACATTGCACACAAATAACAATATCACTAAAACTAAATGCGATATCAACAATCCAAGAAGCTGTGGTTACAGAGGATATTATAGGCAACGCAATGTTATCAACCACATATCACAAAGTATCTCCATTAGCGCGTAATCCAAAAAGGTCGGTTATTTTCTGAACATTCCTCGTATTTGACTTGTGTGATTAATTTAATATATTGTTTTAGATTTTTAAATAAATCACCATTTAAAATTTGATATATTCAAGATTGTTGAAACGGTTTCATGTTACCTTCAAAATTGATTTATATTTGTGTTATGGCGTCATTTATAACCGTCAGTTTTTGTTTTAAAATATTTAGAATATTTACAAAAATAACCTTACATAATCTGTCACAGATTTCAAATGTAATATAGAGAATTGTTAGATTTATTCATATGTTTAACTTAGAGTGTCGATGCAAATAACTATGTCTACTGGAATTATTATTGTATCTGGTAGTTACAAGAGTAAACAATAAGTATTATATAAAAATTTATAACAAATACTTAAACAAAGTTCCTATAGGTGTGTTTCCGGTAAACAATTTGTTTTCGATATGCAGGATATTTAAAAGTAACACAAATATTTTCTTGTGTTCAAGATGCAAGAACATTTGGGGAAAGCCATATAAATTATACTGAAGTTGAAAAATTATTATTATTATCTAATTACAAATAATAATGTAACTTTAGTAATTATTATAGACATAATCCAAAATTTTATCATTTATTTCGAAATTGGTGCATATTTGGAATATGTAGCAGGTATGTATATTTATGAAAGTTATAATCTGTTATAGAAAAGTTCAATATGGTTTTTAAATTAATTGATTTCACTGGTCAATTTTACCCTGTACTGCCCATTTCTTCTAATTCTTAGTTAGTCAACATTCAACCTGTTTTCTGTAATATTTTATATTCATATTTATTTATCAAAAGAAAGAATAAAACAAATACCTAAACCTCATAAAAATATTGGTTCAGTTCAGATTTCAATGAATCACATGTCAAGAAACTGCATTTTCAACCAGCTGCGTGAAAAAGTCTGAAATACAATATTTAGCTCTTCAAATTAGAATTTAATTAAGTAGAAGTGGAAGTATATTCATTACTTGTTCCAGGCATAAGCAATAATAACCGCTTATTATTTCACAGTAGTCAGTTAATTTCCCATGCATAGGAACATCTTTTACAGCGAATGTAAATTCCATACATCTGCCTATAATTAACCAGCCTACGATATGTATTATGACATGACTGATAATTAGGAATGGTTCCAACAGCAAAATTGTTCAGGATCCTTATACTGAACTGAGGAGGTGTTATGTTCCCATGTTTTCAAAACAGAGTTTTTCATCACACCAGATGAAATCATAAATGAAGGAAAAAATGCTGCTGTTAAGCTTTAGACTAGATGTTTAACTTTTACTAGATTTTTACTTGACTTTCGAATAGGACATATCACTCTCAAAAAATAAAAGAAAATGCCATGTAAACATGTGTCCGCACAGGGCGTTAAATATTTCGAAAAAAAATTGAAAAATTTGTTACCAGGATTTGACTGAATGAATTATTGAAAATTACAAAATATGTTTTTTTTTACTCATATACCATAGTTTGGACCAGAACCAACTGTTTTACTCTCGCAAATGACTTAGAAACAAGGTATATACTGCTATTTTAGTTTAAAAAACTAGCACGCCACTGGAGTTAATGTAACTCTTAAATGCCCGACTAATTTGTTACTAATAGCATCTCGTGAACTATTGAAAAAAGCGATTTTGAGTTATAAATGAATATTTTATGAACAAATAAATATAAATATTTGATGAACATTGCATTTTATTAATTATAATGAATTAATATTTATAGTAATTGTACAGTTATTACATTTAGTCACATTTATAAAATCTGGATAATTATTCCCCTCGCGGTTACTAATTGTCACATTTTTTTCAAAATCATTTGACCGCTCCATTTCAGTCACCGGAGGCTCAATATTATCTGACTGATTCATTAAAACAGCATGATGCGAAGTACTACTAGAACCTGGAGTTGAAGTGTCATCGTAAAGAATCCTGTTGGTTACTTCATTTTTGTTACTTACACTGTCAGCAACATAACTTTCTGCAATTGTGGCTGATTTCCACCCACCATGTCTCTTGATTGCCAATACATCAACTCCTGTATTAGCCAGTAACGTTGCCGATGTTCTTCGGAATGAATGGCCTGTATATGTTTCAGGATGTTCTAGTTTCAAAANAACTAATGTGACCTTCAATGTCATTTACCAACTACAAACAATATTTTAACTATGTATAGAGGTCAAATAAAGGTGACCAACTTATGTGACCTTCAATGTCGTTCACGGTCACCTCATACGTCACCACATATGTCATTTCAAGGGCGAAAGTGGAGGGGGGAGACTCACAAACGGTTAAAATACCCTACTACCACTTTCATAAATAATATTACAACAAATAAATACAATAAATTTAGAAAAAAATTTAATGGAGTACTTTTTACTTACGACGGACATTACAGGGTGACTCAAAAAATAAAACTAATAAAGACTGTTGGAAGAATAACAGTTATATAGTAAATAAAAATATTCCTGTACAACAAGAATTACGAGGGAAAACCAGAAATACAGAGAGTAGAGGATATTCTAAGAATAATACCCGCAATAGCAGCCCCAGTACGAGGTGAGACAGGCAGTCGACTCGAACACCACATATTTTTTTCAATTTTGAGTTTGGGATTAGTCATTATAATTTTGTATTTTGTGATAAAAATATGTTTAATAATTAAACAAAATAGAGCCAGTAAAAGGCAAAAACCACAACCATCTAAACGACGAAATCCCCCCTTAAACGAACCCCTCTCCTCGGGGAGACAGATTGTTCTTCAATTAGGAAGTAATATGGACCTCAGTTCGCTTACACCAGGACAAAGTTTAGAATGTGTCCTTCACAACGCCGGGGAAACTGAAAATGGAAACTCTAGTGAAGAATCGGGTGTGTAGTTGGTTTACACTTATATATATTTTTTTTTGGACAAATTCAAGTTGCTTGGGCACAAGTGTTGGGTAACAATGCAACGTTGCTAGGCGATTTAAGCTAGTAGCCATTAGATTGCTCTAGATAAATGGCAGGGTAAATTAGCTGACTACCTAATACAGTCCCCAGCCAATCAAAATTAATAAATTCATGCAACAAAATGTACTAGTACAAAACCCATATATAATTCCGGAATACTACCACCCATATTCTAATAACTGGTAGTAAAAGTTTGAACGTATACCTAAATTTTAAAAACTCCACAACCATAAAATTTTAATAATACTTAGGTACTGTTGAGGTATAAATGTTAAAATTGCCAGCAAGAATGAGTAAGGTCCAAACATATTTTACATATATATATATAGACATATTACGCATCATTACGAAGCCGAAAAAGACAGATTCATCCGATATTATGAAGCCCACTTGGTTAATACGAAGCCCTCCTTCGGGCTTCGCAAAGATAACCGTGTATAAAGTCAGAAATAGCTATTATATGATTATAGGGACCGGCAACAAATTTTTAGGTAAGGCTTCGAATTGGCGCATTTTATGGCAAAATACACGCGCCATAGTTCACCATACTGATCTGCAGAGGGCGCGTCAGTCAATCTGTATATATTACATACATATAAAATAGATCCAGCGCATTTTACGAGCCAAATCGGAATACGAGTGATTATACGAGTCCCTCTTGAGTTGGCAACAGTGTACGAGATTTAAATAATTTTCCGTTGACTTTATTCATTACTTTCATCTATGCGGTGTCTGTGGTCTATGAGAGGCCCGTTTCCCTTAGTTGTAATAAGAAAAAGAATAGATCTGAGAAGATTTATAGTTTTAATATTTAGTTGTGTGTTGTGACAAAATCACAAAAATGATGCGTGGTAAACTGATGGTGAAATTGGCAGTAGAAAATAAAAAAGGTAGGTTAAGTATTTTTACTATTAGTTTATGGACAGATATTTGCAAAAAAAATGGTTAAGCCTAACTAACATTTTAACAAATTTGTGTTTCTCAATTTCAGGGAACATTAGTGACAATACAACTAGTACTAGCATTATTTCAGACTCTATGAAAAATTCGGATAAATCGGTGAGTGTGAGAATTTTTTTAATGTATGTAAATTTTATGGAATATCTCGAAAACCATATATTTTTGAAAAGCCAAGTTGGTGGACTTTCCAATGGCGGAAAAATATACGTTAAGTTAGGCCTACATCTCGGAAATACGATATTCAATTGTTTTTGTGATATTGCTTAAAAAAATATTTTAAAGTTAATACAACCTTCTTATGCCGTTTTTGTACCTCGAATTAGAACGGAGAAAAAAGGGGGGCAATTTTCGCGTAGTACAGGGTGTTTTTTTTATCATGGGAAATGCGTTATTCTCGTAAACGGCTGAAGCAAAAGCACTGACAAAAGTACTTTGTTTGGGCTGACTGAGACTTGAAATTAAGGCAGATAACGAAACCATAACCAAACGAATAATAAACATTGTAATATAAAATAATAATTACAATCAATTAACAAAACTTAAAATTGAAAGAAATTACTTTAATAGATGCTACTTATTATAATTGGTATTAAAATAAAACAAAGTTAAAACACTACTGTTTTGCAGAGCACATCTGATGTAAATTAGAGATTGATGTGCAAACGAAAAATTCCAGTTACATAAAAGTGGTCTTTTGAACCGTTATAGATGTCAGAAAAAGTTATCTGAAATATTGCTTAAAATGAAAAGTTGTTTCAATATGCGTAAAAAAAGGTGTGCTTCTGAGAAAATGAAAATTTGGAGCGTTGCGACGCCTAGCGTCGTTAGGTTATGGTTTCGTTATCTATCTTAATTTCAAGTCTCAGTCAGCCCAAACAAAGTATGTTTGGCAATTCTCACTGTTTCGGCCGTTTACGAGAAAATCGCATTACCCAGGATAAAACAATCAATTGGAAAATTCTTTAGCAATTTCAATAAATTTAAAAATTATTTTGTAGATATCGCTATTATTAGAGGGTTTCATGGAAAAATCACCAGAAATTTTAGTTGCTAAGGTTAGTCATTTTACACAATTATTGATACTCTAATCGTTTAGGTATATTTACAGGGTGGTTTGCCATAAATGTCTTCTATTTTCTTCTTTTCGAGAAATCAATATTAATATAGAAATAAAAGTTTTTCAAAATATTTTTAATATTTTGTTGCATAAATCTGTACAATCCACCCAAGATTCTTATTAGGGTAACGCCAAATTATAATAAAACAAGTCTATATTTGCTGAAACTGAATAATTTTCTTTAACTTTTGGAGGAAAACACGTTAGACATTATGGCTACTTATTTAATGGCAGTAAATTGTATTGTTTTATTTATTGTAACACATTTCGACAAAAATACTTAAATTTCTGTAGGGTGTATAATGTAGACAATTTTCATAGTAAGCAGCAGACATGATACATAACAGATAAAAATATATATTTTTTTCTTATTCTAAATGATTTCAGCCTAAAAACTGTTTGAAAATTGCGTTTAAAAACGGCGTCTTTATACATATACTTTGTATATTGTAATTTCAAGCGATAATATTTGTAATATGTTAGCTATAACATATTATCGCTCACTGACCGTAGGCGGCTTTATTGTAAGAAAATTTCCAGTATAATCAATTAAAAAAAAAGTATGAGGCCTGAATGTTTATAAACTCGCAATTATTTTCGCAATATTAGCAACAAATATAAATAATTCATAAAAATGTTCTTCTTGCACTTTTTTATATCTAGAAATATCAAATTAGGTTAAGACACACATGGAGGACCATCCTTTATTTAGCAGTGTAGTATCTCTAAACCTCAATTTTTAGCCCATTACGTTTATAGAACCAGAACCATCGAGCTCAAAAGTTATACGCTTTTTGACTGATTTAGAAAACAATTCAAACAACATTGATTCCACTGCATATGATATGGAAAGAGGGGTAAGGGTATTATATTTTCTTTTATACATATGTTCATAAAATTGTGTTTCAATAACTACACAGATTTGTTTTCAGAATTTTGATAATTCAAACGAAAATAATTCAGTAGTTGCTAGAAGTAGTGATAATTCAGAATGTCCTCAAGGTTTTACTAGTTCCGGGTCTGATTATGTACCCTCTGATAGTGAACAAGTTTCAAGCTTATTTAGTAACGAATCGAATAGCAGAAGCTCATTTAGTAACGAATCTAATAGCAGAATCTCTTTCGTGGAAAATGTAAGTTTATTTTATATCACATTACATGTCAGTACAATATACTGATAGGTATTATATTTTCAGAAAGTCAATCATTCTGTGTGTAATATAGATCCCAATAGAAATGCTGAAAATTGTTTAGAATGTGATATTTCTAATAATTTAGAAGTATCAGAAAATACAAATATAACTCAACCACTTTCTACATCTTTGATCTTGGTAAGCAGATATATTTTATTTTAAACCATTTAGATACAGTGTTGTTTGTTTGTTTTAGAATCAAAATCAGCAATATACTAAATCGGCCTCAGCAAGGGAAAGACCGGTAATTTGCCCAATATGTTTTAAAGACGTCATAACACATTTCACGAGGCACCTTTTTCGACATCACAGTGACAAAAAAGAGGTACAAGCAATACAAAATTTAAAACCGGGAAGTAGAAAACGACTGGCTTTAGTATCAGCTCTTAGAAAGCAAGGTTATTTCCACCTCAAAACTGAAAAAATATTATTAATCCAGTCAAGTCTTCAAAAAAATATGATGTTGAATATTTCGTCTGCACATATTGTTTGGGACAATACACAAAAAAACTTCTTTATAAACATGTGAAAAATTGCAAAAGCAGACCTGATAACATATATAATCCAGGTAGGAAATGTCTAGCAGAATCCCAAACATTTATGGCTTTAATAAATGTAAAAAATAATTCATTTTTAAAATTTTCTCGTGTCAAGAAGGAAATATTTCCTATAATGAGACCTGACGATATAAGTGCTGTAGCTAAATATGACCCATTGGTTTGCTTATACGGAGAGTGGCTCTTATCAAAACATAAACGACAGCAGATTGTAAATGTAGTATCCAATAAACTTAGGGAACTTGGACGTTTACTGATCGCTTGTAAGAATTGCTCAAATATTAATGGACTATTTGACATGTTAAAACCTGAATTGTTTCAACAATTGCTGTATGCTACAAAGTTAATTAGTGGATATGATGAGAACACTAAAATTTTTAAGTCACCATCATTGGCTGTGCATATGGGAACCACTTTGAAGACCGTTTGTGATGTGGCATATAAACTTGTTCTAGAGAAAAGAAATATACCCCACATTAAGTGGAACAATGATGAAACTAAAAGAAGTGAGATTAAAGACATAAAAAAATTGATCACAAACCACTGGTGCAGTGAAATATCAAGCCTAGCATTGAAAAATTTAAAAGAAAATAATTGGGAAAAGCCAGTGAAATTACCTTTAACGAGTGACATTCAATTATTTCATCAATACCTTAACGATAAGGCTGATAATGCTTATATGATGTTAAATGATGGCATTAACATAAAACAAAATTATAGGATTTTAACTCAATGTGTTTTGGCTTTAACAGTCATATTTAATAGAAAACGCGTTGGAGATGTTCAATATTTAAAAATTGAAGCATACAATAAAGATTACAGCACTGTTAGTGAAGAAAATATTATTGACTTGCCGAGTCCTGTGGAAAAAATTATTTGTAAAAACTTCAAGAGTAGTTAGCGGAGGTAAAGGGTCTAAACCTGTGCCAATATTATTTCCAAAAAAAATTCAGCAGTATATAGAATATTTACTAAAATTGAGAAAAAATGATCATATTGTACCATTGTCAAATGAATACATGTTCGCCAACCCAGGTTCAGAAAATCGATGGATGGCTGGAGGAAATGTAATAAGAAAATTTGCCAGAAATTGCGGTGCCAAACATCCAGAACTCTTAACTTCTACAAGATTCAGAAAGCATATTGCAACTACACTTCAGATCATGACTTTAGGAAATGATGAAATAGAGCAAATAGCCACATTCATGGGGCATACCAAAAAAACACACACAGAATTTTACAGGTAGATATTATATTTATATATTTTTTTACAATTATACAGGTATAATTTAAAATTTGTATTGAAATTTTACGTTTAAATGCTTTTATACATATGCAGTGTGTCCTGTTTTTCAGGTTAACACCTCTGGAAATGTGAGAGAAGATTGTGGACTTTCCGCAAGTCATTTTTTTTACAAATAGTACCCTGAAAGGAGGTTATATTCTACTAATCATTTTATTGATGTAACAATGCTTGGCCTACTACGATTTTTTAAAAGGGTCGTTATTCGAGAACGTGGTATTAGGATTTTTTTATCAAAAACATAATATTACCAGGCTATTCAACACCCATCAAAATACCCATATACCAAATTTGAACAACAAATGTCTATGGAGTGTTTTTTCATGTGGCGCCAAACTTCAAAAAATTAGACAACTAAAAATTATAATAAGCATGTCAAAGATTGCCATAAAAGTGAAAACAAGTACAAAGTACAAAAAAAATACAGACGCTATAAATTTGACACTTAATTGCGCCCATAGTAAAAATAATTAACGTACAAAAAATGTAGGTAATGAATTATAAGTATTAAGTTGTTAAACAAAAAATTGGAATACAATCTAAATTAAATTTTAGTTTTCTCGAACTATGGACTTTTACTTTTGGGGGTTTATAAAACAAAAAGTTTATAAAAACAGACCAAGGAATTTGGATAACCTAATGAATTGCATAAGACAAGCTTGTGCAAAGATTACTCCACAACGGCTTTGTAAATTATTTTTAAATTTAAGAGGACTGGAAAAAAGTGTTCGACTCGAACACTAAGAAGAAGAAAACTAAAACTTTATTTAGATTAACGTTTTGCAATTTTTTTGTTTAACAACTTAGTATTTATAAATCATTACATTTTTTGTAGGTTATTATTTTCATAATTAATTAATAATAATTAATTAATAATTAAAATAATTAAAAGTATTAAATTTATAGTGTCTCTATTTTTTCTTTGTCCGAATAGCCTGGTAATATTATCTTTTTAATAAAAAATGCCTAATACTACTTCCTTTTGTCACATCAATAAAATGATTTGTAGAATATAACTTCCCTTCAAGGTACTATTTGTAAAAAAATTGGCTTGCGGAAAGTCCACAACCTTCTCACATTTCCAGAAGTGTTAACCTGAAAAACGGGACACATTGTATATATATATGCATATATATTTTTTAGATTGCCTCAGGATATTTACCAGACAGCAAAAGTGGCTAAAGTTCTTATGTTATTGGAAAATGGGAAAGGACACGAGTTGCGTGGCAAAAATTTAAATGAAATCGACTTCAAAAATGATATTTATTATAGCTCAGAATCTGAGAGCGATGAACCTAGTGAAGAACCCATAGCTGAAAAAATGTTGCATGCAGTAGAAACCAAAAATGTAATTAGGGATGAAGTGACCAGTAAGGAATTAGTCCCAGCTCATCACCCAAAGGGTAAATTTACTGTTTTATTAAAAACTGTATTACTGAATTATAATTTTTAGTTACTGAAGAACATATAAAAAAGAAACGTCGGACTGAAGTAATCGATAAAGAATTAATCCAAACTCATTCCTCAAAAGGTAATTCACTATTTTTTTTTATTAAAAATAATATTAATGAATTATAATTTTTAGTCACAGAAGAACATACAAAAAAAGGAATTCGTAGTAAATGGTCCAAAAAAGAAAAAGAACTAGTTAACAACTATTTTCATCGCCACATAAAATCAAAAACAGCGCCTCGGAAACATGAATGTGATAAATTTTTAACCAAGTATAAAAATGACTTCTTAGATAAAGATTGGGTAAAAATAAAAACAATGGTTTACAATATATTCAGGCAAAAATAGTTATGTAATAACGAATTTTTAATAAAAGCAATAAAAACAACTTGTACTTTAAAATTCATAAAAATACCTATTACACATTTCCATCATTTTCAAGTGCAAATATAATTAAAACATAAAACAATGTATAATATGCATAATTAAACAACTCTGTTTTTTATAAATGTAAATATACACTGTGTCCGCCGATGGAGTCCCCATGAGGGGAAAAATCTTTATTATTATTTTTACGACCAAGTCATTATAAAAAGTTCTGCTTATTGAGAAAATTAATTCACAATAAAAATTTTTATATTATATGTACAGGGGTAAATAAATTAGGAAAACATGAAAATGATTCAGGAGAGAAGTACAATTATTGTTTATTACTTTTAACAAATATTTTATAAAACAAAGTTGTTTATGAACTAACATAATGACTAAATACAAATTTCTAAATAAAAATTCGAATGTTTAAAAATTAATATAATATAATAATAGTTTTTATGTAATTATTTGGATTTTACAAAAAAAATTTATTTACATCTATCAGTATTAACATGAACATAGGTATATAAAATCAGCTAAGTATCTTGATTTTTTTGTAAAATGCAAATAATTATATAAAAACCTTTAATATTTAAATATACGAATTTTTATTTAGAATTTTGTATTTAGTCTTTATGTTAGTTTATAAACAACTTAGTTTTATATTTTTTTTGTTAAAAGTAATAAATAATTAATTGTACTTCTCTCTTGAAGCATTTTCATAGTTTCCTTTATGTACACCCTGTAGGTACATCTGATATACAAAAATTTTATCGTGAATTAATTTTCTCAACAAGTAGAACTTTTTATAAAGAACGACTTTTGGTCGTAACACGAATAAAAAAGATTTTTTTCTTTCTTTGTGTCTGTGTTCGTGAACACACTGTCAAGTAATGTATGCAACGGTTTTTTCAATTTTCTTGGAGAAAAAATAATGCTCAAAATTACAAAACAATTGATTTCAATTATCTTAATTTCAGTAGGTACCTATTTAATTCTTAAGACAAAATAATTATAATTCCAAATTGTTTCAGAATCAATTTAGGTATTTGATAATAATTGGTTATATTGTTTTCTGTAGATTGACTTGTACCTATAAGTCTGATTACATTAAANACATGTGGTTCATATTCATATTTAGATGCAGTTTTTCCAAATCGCTGGATTGGCCATGTAATCATTTTTGCTTGGCCATCCAGAAGTCCGGACTTCAATCCTCTTGATTTTTCTATTTGGTCTCGAATGAAAGATATAGGTTACAAAGAATCTATTGGCTCGTGTGAAGAGTTGTGGCAAAGTATACAAATCGCTGCCAACGAAGTCAGACGCAGTTCCAATATGTTGTTTCACGCTCGAAGATCTCTCAGAAAACGTGTAAAGTGTATCAGTGTCAACGGTGTATTCTTCGAACAATTAGGTACTTTAAATCATAATTACGTATTTTATTTGTTCTATTGTTAACTGTTGTAACAACACGAAGAAACACTTGGTTTGTTTCGCTTTTAGTTTCTCATATTATCAAAACATAGTGTAAGTTAAAACGATTTTTCTCGAAAACGGATCGAGATACCGAAATGAAACAAAAGGACATAATTAATGGAAAAATGATTGCTCTTTCAGGTTTTGAATCAAGTTTGATGTTATTAAATAAACAGGGTAAAAAGTTATTAACTAAATTTTCGGTAAAATTGGTCGTAAGTGGCACCCTCTATGAGCAATGCTGAAATTACAACACGCATCTTATTCGTCGCTTAAAAAAATATAGTTTCACAAATTTTCAAATTCCTAACCTATATAATCTCAGAATAATCACAAGAAAACTATTATATAACTATTATATAACTTTCAACACCCTGTATTTCCGAAACTATTAACTTTCGGATAAGGCATGTTTGCGCCAATGGTCACCATTTCACGTGTAGTATCCTGAGCTTTCGACTTTCCCATTGTTAATGAATCACTCTGTAGAGTTGAATTACAAAATAGTAGGTTTTAATGTTTACATCTTGACTTTAATTTTTTGTATTCAACAAAATTAAAAAAATTTATTTCTAAAACATTCTACTAAATGAAGTCAATGTTCCTTGACACCATAAATGAGTACTCTATGGGTTAGATATCCCATCTGCCATTGAATTTTACCAGCATTATACAGAGTGATTCAGTCATAATGTTAATTTTAACCACGTATTCAGAAGGCCTAATAAAGACAGAAAATCGAAAAAATATGTTTCTCTATCTTTTAAAAAATAAGCAAATTATCACTTAACTCCCGTTAATTCGGCGCTCCACTTCGTAATAGGGAACGCGCTGCGCAGGCCGACGGAAAACACAATCGGACGTTGTAGCGAAACAGCCGATTTCCTAGTCGTCGTCTCGTCCAGTTTTGAAATTGCTTTCAACATCAAAGTGCAACGGATCTCAACTTAATTAAGACTTTGTGGATGAATAAGTGAGTGTTTTTAGCCGTATTTGCCATCTTAAATAAGTAGATATCATATAACAAAAGTAATAAGTTCGTACTATAAACTGAATAATTACCTACTGAAACACAATATGTAATACACATATTCCAAACAGTGCGGTGGGTCAAGGTACGTGACAACTGTTTTTTGTATATCTCCTTGGGAACTACTAGAAATCTGGCAAAAATCCAAGACCTGTGGCCCACCCTGTACAAGTAGGTAATAAAAATTTGATACCTTGAATGAATTTTTCTCTAACTTTTAATGTAACTGGACAAATTTTCCTTAAATAATTTCATTTTTCAGATGCCTTAATAAACACACATTACTTTTTTCTGAATACCTGAAATTGGCGTAATTAAATTCGCCAAATTAATATCAAAAATGTAATATACTCGCTAATGGCCATCTGCAACAATTACGTCAGTTATAAATACGTTTATTTGTCTCCTCTCGTGCGTATTATGATTATAACAACATAAGCAGTAAACCCCGGGATAAAATAAACACCGACTATTACAAATGAGTCACGTACCTCATTTAACGGCAGGAAAATCGCATTTACGCACAAATAACATTGCCGTGCAATTTTTCATTCGCGGTGGTGGTTTACTGCCGGTAACCTGGTATCCTGGTAACCCATTAACTGAAAACAGTAAGCAGCTGGGCATAGTAATAAAATGCTTTAGAATATTCCATTACGAGATTATAGTAATACAGTTCAGCCACAACGCGTTGTATCAGTTGATAAAATGTTAGCCTGTCGATTTATTGAATTAATGCCTTCTATCGTGACTTGAGTTTTTTGGTGATTTATTGATATTGGGCGTATTGTATAGAAGGGATTGATTGTGGATGGCAGTTTTTCATAAAAATGCTTTGGAAGCCACATATTTCAAAGGCTACAATAAAATATGTTAGTTTTTAATATAAATATTTGTCATATATGACGCCCTTTCTTATGTTAATATTTTTTTTTAGTAATTTTACCAACGAAGTAAAATTACATTTATATTCCCAGAATGTATGAATTTGCTATATACAATGCTGTAGGTATATACAATGTGTCTTAGTTGTTTTACTCTCAATATTCTTAAAAACAGAAACAAAATTTCCAGGGTATCGATTGTTTATAAGTAGTTATTTTTTTATGAATTTCAATTCACGATTTTACTGTCAAGCTGAGTGAGGTCAATTGAGATTATAATCTTATTAGCAATATAAAATGTAAAGAGCTTCATTGATATTAAATACACTGTATTCTATAGCGAACACTACTTTTCCGTTCAAATATATACAGGAAAGAACTAGTGGTGTCAAATGGTTCAATGAAAAACTACAAGATATGAAACAAATATTATCTATTAGGAAAAAAGCTTTTAATGCAAATCCATCTGAGGAAAATTTGTCTGTTTTCCGTACCAATCGGACAAATTGTAAAAAAACTTTAAAATTGGAAAAGAGAAAGTTCTATTCAAATGAAATCGCTTCTTCTAATAATAAAAGTAAAAGTATATGGAAATTAGTAAACAATGAGAGAAAAACTCGTAGTTCAAATTCTAGCACTGCTATCGATCCTAATGATTTAATATCTATTTCACTACTGTCTCTGAAGCAGTCTATAATACTATTGATGATGTTAACTTTGATCCTTTAGTATTACTTAACAAAGCCCCAAAACCACAATATTCATTTTAAATGTCACCAATTTTGAATCATGACGTACGTGAAGCAATATTATTACTTAAAAATACTTCAAGTTTGGATTACCATTGTTTGAACTGAAAGCTTCTCTAGATATTTTAATTGAACAATTACTATGTTTATTTAACAAGAAGAAGGTAGAAGGAACAGGAAGAAGTGTAGAAGAAGGTGTGTGGTCCCCGACTCACTAAAAACTACAAAAATTCTACCTTTGCATAAGAAGGGCGATTGTACAATTCTAGATAATTACAGACCAATAGCAACTGTTCCTATTATTAGTAAAATTTTTAAGATTGAAACACAGATTGGTCAAATACTATGAAGATAAAGCCATATTTACCGAAGCACAATTCAGATTTAGAAAAAACAAATCTACAATAAAAGCGTTATTAAAATTAGTTGATAGCGCAGTGGAGGGACTTGATGAGGGCACAAGTACGAATGCTACCGTGTGTGACCTCACCAAGGCATTTGACTGTGTTAATGTGGAGATATTGATATGCAAACTAGAATATTACGGTATTAGAGGAAACATGCTTAAACTATTATCATCCTATCTGTATAACAGGCAGCAGTATGTAAGTTTAAAAGGAAGTGAGTCAGACCTGCTACCCATTAAGAATGGGGTTCCACAAGGCTCGATCCTGGGCCCAATTTTATTTCTTATTTACATAAATGATCTCCCTTTTTCTGTTGGTGTGGATTCTTGTTTACTATTTGCTGATGACACATTTCTCTTAACTAGAGATACTATACCTAGAGTTGCGTAATGACAGATTATTTCGAGCAGAGATTTGGTTTTCTTCCAATATGTTGAAATTAAACAATATTAAAACTCAAAATCAGTTATTCTCTTCTGACAAATGGATATCATCTAGAAATGCCAAGCTCCTTGGAATAATATTCGACACCAGACTTAATTGGTCTTCTCATGTAGACTATATTTGTTCGAAATGATCATCTCAAATATTTTGTTTACGCCAGCTGTCTTTTGTCAGATGCTATTGGAATTGTGTACTTTGCTATAATACATAGTCGCCTTACTTATGGTGTTACAATGTGGGGTAACTCTGCCACTGTCAATAGAGTATTTTCACTACAAAAAATGGCAGTCTGTATTATAGATGGAGCGTAATATGTAAAACATTTATAAAACATCAAATTATGCCATTGCCTTGTATTTATATATTTGAGACACTATTGTGTATTCATAAGAATATGGATAATTTTTTCAAACATTCTGATATTCATACTTATGACACCAGAAATGCCAAAAACTTGATAAATCAGATTTTAAGGATTCACACCACAAAACAGAATAAGTTAAATGTAGAATTATACAACTATTTTAAATATTATTTTAAAAATTGTAGTATAGAAGTGCTAAGTTTTAAAGAGTTTTACAAATTAACTAAAAATTTCCTTTTGGAACATTGCTTTTATAGTGTAAGTGATTTTGTTAAAACAACTAAACGTCTGTGACTATACATATGTACTTAGCTGTATATAAAAATTGTCAATAAACTAAACTAAACTAATTCATTATTTAAAATGTCACCTTTCTAAGATATCAAATTTCTAAAATGATAAATATTCAGTAACTATTTCCTTGGCGTTTTAGGATCATTTTCTTTCTTTTCAATTCATTTCTTATGATTGAAAACTTTAAATTTTTATTATACCGTCAAACACTTCTTTTTATACGTTTTGAAATATGATGTACTATATTGCAAAATTTACTTGTATTCTAAATAATCTAAGCATTAGTATTAACGCAATATGTAATCTGTTAATTTTTATGACGATTTATCATTCCTTTTTAATCAAAATATATATTCCAAGAAAGTGTTGTAAACATATTTGTATTCTAATCTAGAAGTTGAGGTCATCAAACAGAAATATCTCTTTTATTGTTGTTTATATTTTTATCTCTTTCGGGATAACTGGCCACCTCAATGCTGTCATTTTTGTGATAGAAGTATATGAATCATTTTCTTTGAAATATTCAGATATCAATAAGTATAGAAAGGAATGCCGCTAAATGACTTAATTTTTATTTTTACTATCTTTCGAATGCATAATAGTTTAACAGGTGAGTGACTTCTCACTAAAGTGTATTATTTGAATATCAAAATTTTTTGATTTGTAAATTTTAGATAAATCATAATTTTAATGCTTAATAAGAGGAATAAAATACATCTGATTAATTTCTTTTACTAGGTGCAATCTTTTCATCATGGAAATATAAAAATATGAGGGACATTTTGCCCTGGACATGTCCTGGAAGGACTTGCCCTAGCTCTAATATCTTAACCACAATACTGGCAATCTGTCTGTATAAGTATAAATAACTTTTACGGACAAATACATATGTAAATACCAAGATATATACTCGTATATACCTGTAAGTATATAAAACATTTTTTGCGGTTTCGAACGCAAAGAAAATATTATATTTTCAAATGCTGTATAGTTCCTTTATGTGGTTTAGGCAGAGATACAATTGATTTTTTTTTCAATTTTCTCCACAACTAAAGAATATATCGGAGAAACATCGCTTTCTCTTTAATCTATTTTCACACATTGAAAATTGTCATATATAAAACTTGTTAAAACAGCTCATATTTGAATATATGTAAACATGAATAACGTTTAATAACACACACTTGAAACCTGTAAAGTAAAAATAATGTGTTCATGTATACAAGCCAATTCTTTATAATATGTAGGGTGTTCCATATTTAGCCTGCCAAACTTGAAAATAAGAAAAATAAGAAAGTTTTTATTTATTCAATGTTTCCGAAACTTGTGAAATTTAGAAATCCACTATTTTGAGGTAGTTTTCTTAAGAAATATTTTTTTTCTGCCAGCTTTTATTGAAACTTGTTTTCTTATTTTCGAATGTAGTCTCTGGTAATGAATTTTGGCAGGCTATAATTTCGTGTCCAACTCAAGTACCTTTCTTAAAGAAAAATGTTTAAATTACGTTCTAAAGTGTATAAATTAAAAAAAAGACGTTTGCAGAAGATAAGGGTCACTTTTACCTCTTGCTACATATTTGGAGGTAAGTAAGTAAGTTTGGGATATAAAACACCATGTATGATATAAACTAATATATAACTCATATTCTTGTAAATAAAAAATGCATATAACAGTATTGTTGAAGAAAGGAACTACAAATTGGTTTTAATAAAAGGATTCTGGTTTTGTCTCGACACTGCCAATTCATAGCACAATAACTATTGATGAAACAATCCTAAATAAAATGTGGAAACAAAAATATATTTTTTTTGGTAGCTGTTTTCTATGCAGTGGTCTTTGTCAAGAGTAACGTTAGTACACCAAAAATACAAGGTATGTATTTGATTGATCACATTATTTATCATTTTCAATACATCAAGTATGTATTTCTGTATCTTTTCATTATATTTAGACAAATCATTTTTACTTTTCATCTTGGATAATTATTTATTACTATATCTACATATTGTTTGTGAAATTCAATGCTAGTTGGGACATATAGCCTGTTGACCGCAATATTAACAGTTAGAAACCTTGCTTGTAGGGTTAGATCTTTTGCATATTTATATTTCTGGTATCGAACATTATTTGACATCAACTGAAAAAGGTTTTTTAGAAAAAAAAATTAAATTTATTTGAATCAGCTTAATGTCTTCATAATAAAGTAAAAATATAAGAGCTAATAATAGAATAAATTAAAAAAAAAACAGAACAAAGTGGGGTACTTTCCGTTCCTTTTATTACCATCACGATAAGTATTCTGTAATATTTTCACAATAATCTTACAATTAGTATAATAATATTATATTTACAGTGTGATTCAGAACAAGAATGTACAAGGGGCTTCTGACATATACAATTTTGTAAAAAAAAAAAAAAAATAAAAAAGGGCAGTTCGATAATAATTTAAAAATACACTTCTACCACAAATGTTATCTTCTTTCTCCATAACACAAACGCTTCACCATAACACAAATATTGTCTTACTTTACCATAAATTAAAACAATATCCATCAACTCCGAGTTGCTATCATGTAAGCCATTTTTGACACTTGAAAAACTAATGTAAACACTATCGCAACGCAAATAATACTAAAATTGGATTTCAGTATTCGGAATTGCCAGGGGCTACGTGGGCGAATGACGCTAGACATTACAGTAGCCCAGCAATGTAAATGTTGAAAATACTACAATTTCAATAATTTTTTTCTCGGAAACTAAGGATTTTACAAAAATTTTTTAAGATATTGATATCTCGTGAGATTCGGTATTTGTTAGAATTTAGAGGCTTGGGACATTCGTAGACTTTCCAGTAATGTTTAAAGTAAATGTTTTTTAACACAATTTTGTTAAAATAATTATTGGGTGCATGTGAAGTGCAGTAATACATTTTGATATTAAATATTTTGTTACTTTAAGTTACGGGATAAGTCGAAAAAAATAATTATATTTTATGAAAAACATCCAAATGAATTTTTCAGTAAACCCGTAAATTGAACAGATTTATCTCAACATCTATTTTACGCTTTCGTCTATTTCGGCTATTTCAGAAAATGCTACTCTTACCTCATTAGTTAAAAGCGGGGCTGTCTTTGAGCTCCATTCAGTACATCCACATCTAACTAACCTTTCGCATTGAAGTTTACAGAAATACGGTAAAAACCGTGTACGTTCGTTCTCATTCTGCCCCGGGAGTTAGATGTCCATTATGCTTGTAATGGATCATTATTTTCTGCTCTCTCCTACCTTGCTCATTTACGACGCAATTATTATATCTATTACCCTGTTACGTGGTTGGCTTTTTGCACGCCTTTTTAATATATTTTTTAAATCCCATTTGAAATATGAGGTAGTTGTTTTCTAAACAAAGTCCCCAAGGATATGAAAAGTAACAGAAGAGTAAGGTAGAGGATTGGCGGTGATTGCTTTTTTACTAGTCAATTTGGAATATTTTTCAGATCTTTTTCTTCAGCTTTTCATTTAAAGACCTGTTATGTATTAAAGAAAACAACGACTGAATCACAGAATGTATAATAATTGTGTAGCGTACTGGCAAAAATTGTAAAAATTTACTTTGAATTTTGTATATTTGTGAGGATTTTTATAAACAAAATATGATTTGCTCATGTGAATTGAAGATAAAGTGTGAAATAGTGACAATAAGAGCGTGTGAGATAGGACATTAAGGAAAATAATTAAATAAATAAATCAAGAAACTGATAGAATATGTGTTTGGGAGAACAGAGAAAAAAATCAGAAACTGTAGCTAGCAAAATTACTGCTTTAAAATTTTGTATAGCACTTTACTATTATCGACAAAAAACAACCTTAAAAAATGTTTAAGCTGGGCGTGTTTTCTTTACAAAATTGGTTTTACTCCACCCAATTATTTTTGATGTTCTAATACGACTTGATATATCAGCTTAAGAATAATCCATGGGCTTACAGTGATTCCCCTAGTTACTTTAGGTCCCTACCTAAATTATTTGAGTACAGATATTGCCATAAGCATAAGCGACTTGACTTATCGTTACATTAGGCTTCTCTTCATACATATCTTTTAAGGAATAAATCATTGTCGTAGTTTGATCGACATTGGCATATTTTTAATTTTTTTCAATATAAATAAAGTCGTAGAATTACTGTTAAACAACAAATATCAAATATACGTTGTGTGGATAAAATATAACTGGTCCTATAATTATAGAAATTATGTGAACAAAACAATAAAATATTCGAAAAGTATAAATGAAATTCGATAATTACATCATTACGCATGGAAAAGTCGGTTTGTTTGTGAAACCACCAGGACGTCATTAATATTGATACCAGTTTATTAATTGGAAGTATTAATCCACCTTTTGTTGATAGTTGTCAAAGATTAATTTTATAAAATAACCTGGGTGGTAGACTAATTATAGAACGCATTCAAGGCTTACTACTGGACCCTTTTTTATGTTCTTAATGAAAACAACCTCTTTTATTTTTCTTTGTGTAATGAATTCGTAGCAACATAATTTACCATTTAAGGATATTTGACGACATGTAAAAAGATTCTTAGAGATATGAAATTCAGTTTGGGAAATATTTTATTGGATAATTATAGAAAAAGCGAACTACAAATAATTCCCAAAATATGGTGATATATTGAAACAAAAGGGAATATTTAAGAAAAATATACTATATATAAAGGGAATACTACATACAAAGGGAATATTTTAAGAAAACATATTTTTCAAATAACTTCAAAATAACTGACAATAATTAAATGGCAAACTTTTGCAATTGCAATAGTCTCATTGACGAATCCATGCCATTTTCGATTCTCAGAGACTGCACAGAAGTGCACAAAAATTTTTTACCAATTTTATCAAAAATAATGCAGATGAGAAGGTATATTTCTATTGCAATTTCCAAACGTATTTTTGTCAGTGCATATTTACTACCCTGTAACTATCTTACTAATTGTTTTGCTTAAAATAACTTTTTATGCATTTTTTTTCAATTTGTTGCCACATTTTAGAAACACTAAAAATGTTCGTTAACAACAATAACAGCTATACAATAAAAGCGAAAATATTAATGCACCAACATTACTTTGGCTGAAAAATAAATAAATTACCTACTGTTTTTTACTATCTACTATCTCATATGAATGAGGCTTTATAGTTTCATGATTCATGTGTGCACATGTTTGATATTTTATATAGATAGACAAATAAACTAACTGTCGCCGCTCTCTAGAACATTTTTCTCAGGTGCTTTCATTTAAAACCAGTATGATTTTGTTTGGATTATAAGTGATAAAACGGTTGATATAAATGTTATGTTGTTACAATATATATTAGTATAAAATGAAACAAACTTGATGCCACAATTAAAAATAAGTAATAATCTTAATAACTTTAAATAAAACTGGAACATTTTGGTGAAATATAATTATGGTTAAATAAAAATAAAATTGCTTCTATTATCCAGTAGAAGTACTTACACTGAAAGAAATGCGTTTTATTCTTTATTAGAATTCTATATACCATTATAAGACCATTGTATACTATATGTGACAGTTAAACAGGTGAGTATTGGATATAAAACGCGTATTGCTAGCACAGTTGTATAGTGACTATAAACCTTATTCTTTATTAAATTATTGTATAACTAGTATACAACGTTTTTTATACCCTTTACGAAATAATAGCAATAACTGTCATTAAAGTGTTCCATATCGATATTAGAACATCTAGTACTGGTTATAAGTTTTATAATAATAAATGTATTAAACTGTTGTATACTATGTATAAGTTAAAAACATATGTCATTAAGTTTTCAGAAATTTTATTGGATAACTGTAATTACAAGCTAAGGTTCTAATGTAAACATACATAAAACATACTTTTAAGCATAAAAATGATGACAAATCGCTCCCAAAACTGTCCAGTTTATTTTCTTAGCAACGATGCACCCGTATTTTCTTGTATTACATGAGAATTTGCACTATAACTCTTCCACCTTAAGAATGAAGCATCCCCAGAAAGGTTGAGCTTCTTTCCATATAATTTTATTTCCTCTGGTTGATTGACTTTATACCCATGCTTTTCTTTGTCACCGTTAACCTTCTGTTCCTCCATCTTATGTAAAACTTAACATCAGCGATTTCTAATAGGACCTACAAAATAATAATTTTTAAGATTTAGACAAGATTTACATTTGAAAAACAAAACAATTACAAACCATAAAACAGTTAGATACATATATAATAATTTTCCATTTCACACAACGCAGTATGATCATGTATCCCACAAAACATGTGCATATACTGTCCATTCTCATCAGACTAGACGTGTAATAGTCGTAAGTCGGTGCACAGCGGACTGTCGGAAATTTTACGATTGTTGTATTTTCTCTTCTTGAGTAAAGATAATAAAGACGTTGTGGTTTTGTGTGTTTATTTTGACAATGATTGAACATCTATGGACAATAAAAGTGGACTTATAAGATGGTTGAGTACCGTTCTGCTTCATGCATAGCATGCTACTGAAATCTTAGAAGGGATGAGCTCGTGCGGCGAACCCTAAATCAGCGGATGGAATAGCCAGGTTTCTTATTGAGTCGGCGCACTTCGCTCTCGGGTCTGACATATAATGATTATTACAAGACCATGAATATAACTTAACAACGATCATAACCGATTATGCACCGAGAGGTGACGATCACTTAACCATTATAAGACGCGTTTTACACGTTAAAAACGGAAACATATGCAGTATAAGAACGAATAATTCTGTTAATATAATTGTTATATACAAATTCAGATGCTGGTCTTTATACAACAAATCTTCCCCACTATACAATTGGAACATAAAGTCTATAACACCTAATAATGTATAAGTAATTCATTATAACCTTTATTTCATAGATGCATAAGGTGTATTAAGCACCTTCCAGTTAAACTCATTCTATAATGAGTATGGAGATGATTGCTTTTTTTTAATAAAAGTCGTATATTGGTTATAAAAGTTTTAATATGCGCTATACACATTATTCTACATAAACAGTTTAATAAGCCCATTTCTTTCAGTGCAGAATTCCCTATGGAAGGAACTTCATTGAGATCAAATTGGTCTTGCGAATCATTCACCTCTTAAGGAAAATTTATTTAAAAAGATGTCCCTTGTCTAGAACACGTTTAGAAGTTTAAGTTATAATACACCATTTGTAGTATAGTAGGCATTTTTTTCATAATAAAGTTGTTACACATCTATTTAGTAAATATAATAGCGGAAAAGCATTAATGTGCACTGGTTTCATGATAATATTGACTTTATTAAATTATTTAAATAAACTATGAATAAGAGTAGTCCCCATTGAGTTACTGTACCTTAAAATTTTGTTATTCCGAAGTACAGCACAACATAGCACATTGGATTCTGTCTCTCAGATAAACACGAAACAAATTTATGTTATGTTTTTGATTCATACATCTTTGTGACCTATGTTAATAACATAAATGACTTAGGTATAGTGTTGCTTGATCATTTTTTATTTGTAATGTGTGTTTATTTGTTGGTCTCATTCTCATCATCACTAACTACTTTCAGGTTTTCTTCATATTATCTCGGCTCTTGTATATTTATTATTCAAATAATTTAATTTTTGTTTTTTCCCTGAATTGTGTTAAATGATTTTGCGTAAGATTTATTTGTCTCTTCAAGATTTGGATCTTTGACATAATTTTTCTTTGGTATTTATTATTGACTTCAATAGATGTTTTGCAATACACTTTTTCTTTTACGAATTTACTTTTCACAGAAATTGTGTTTATTTATTTATGAAATTAATTTATTGCAGTGATCTTTGCAATTATCTAAAGTTACGTGTTATTCAGTTTTATCGGAGAGCTTTATGGAAATGGCTACTATTTTATGAAAATTGCCACAATGTGCTCAGCAGCAGGAACCCTGACAAAATCAGTATTTGCCAAATTATAAATTACTCTAATAAAAATATTGTCCATTATTTTTATAGAAATTATGGTCTGATTTTGGAGCAAAGTCGATGCCCAAGTCCATATTAATAGTTTATCAATAAAGTAACAATGAATTAATGAACATTTTGGTATACATACAGAAAAGCTGATAAAAACCAAGAGTTGACCGCACATCTTTAACAGAGAAGAGAAATCTAAGGAACGGCGGCAGAGCTATAAATGGAATAACGTTTCCGAAAGAAGTATCAATGTAGTAAGTTAGATATTAAAATATGTATCATTCTATTTGCAAAAAATATTTCTATATCCATAGTTTTTAATTTTTCTAATTGGTGTTTTAATAGTTTTGTTAACCATTTCACTTCCTGGTCCCTTGATATGATCCATATTTTATGTACCTATAAGCTCAATGCGATATCATTTTTTTAAACTGCAAATCCTCCTAATTTTGTTCACCCTCTTCAGAGCAAACGACATCGAATACATTTTCTCGAGTTGGTCGTGATGATCTGGATTTCTCATGTCAGCCAGTGACAAAATATTCAGACACGAACATATATTAGCGCTGAAAATAGATTGTTATCATTTGTTCCGATTTAGCAATGTAGATTAATTTTTTGCCAGCGCGACTTAATTTATCTTGCGCTGACAGTCATCCCCCATTAGGGAGAAAATGCGTTAAAAATACACCACTGTTCCCCGATATAGTTTACCAATATGCAAATGTATTGTAATTAAGATGTAGCTTGTCGCCGTTATGACATTAGCAAAATGTTTTGATTCGCGAAAGAAAGAAAGATTTGCATAAAGCTTAAAAAGTCGTTAAAGTTAAATTGAAAAATATGCCTTCCGTTGTACATGGCGTAGCATTGATGTTGGGAGAAACTTTAAGGAGTGGTTTCACCTCTGAAAATAAACGACAATTTTCAAAGTCGATTCTTAAAATTTAATTCAAACGTAGTATGTCTAAACCATGTAAAAATGTTGCATATGTACAAGGTTTGCAATACAAATTGCAAACCTGGTTAAATTCAATTATTTGTAAATCCAATTTAACCTTTAAAATTCACGTTTTTGGTTTACGAATATTTTACAATTCCGTTTGGGAAAACGGTTACATAATACAATGGGGTACGGCTAAAATTTTGATGAAGGTAAATAATACTGGTAAAAACAAAATTGAGAAAAAACATTATTTTTTTAAACGGGAAAAGATGTGTCAAATTAATCTACAATTAAATTTTTGCTGCCTCTAAATATTAAAAGAAGAAGTAAGTAATAATCAAAACTAGCTGAAAACGAAGCGTCATTTTATGTTTATGTGAGAATTATTGATTTTCAAAACATTAACAATTATGTTACTTACATACGTGACAGAGATGCTTATTTTCAAATTTCATTTGTCTGCTTTTTTCAGTGTCAGATTTATGATTGGATAAAACTAGTCTCATAAATATAACTATTCATTGATTCTTTTTGCGCAAGGGTGCGTTATTTTTTCACAGCTGGCAAAATACTCAAATAAATGTGCCACAAATGGGAGATCTCCGATATTTCTTTTTGTAAAAGATGGCTAAGTAAAATTCATATTAAACCATTGTCCTATTGAATTTCAGAGGTCGAAATATTTTTTTTTGTTTGAGGTCAGACTTTGCCTTAAAAAGGAACGTCCGTCAAGTTTGGACATTAGATTCGTGTTCAGCACCCAAAAATACATAGAAATTCAGTCATCTAGGTTAAAACCGGGATAGAGTCGGTATTCTTCTTATCTATACCATTGAGCTAACTGTATATTCAATGTAGAAAATTACAAAAATCTAAAAGTTGAAATTTTTTTTCTCTTCGTTTCAGTACATTAAAATATATAATAAATGATGGTTCTCATTTAAAAACCAAAAAAAAATTTTTTTGTCTGTGTTGTCTTTTCAAATTGTTTCCAAAAGTTTTTGAAAGTCAAATTCGCCATATTGGGATTAAAACTTCATTCTTTCACAATTTGTTCCAATATTATAAGCTCAATGTTAAATTTAACAAACGTATTGATTTACAAAAAGTGTGGAGATAACCATATACTTAAAGCTATTTCGAATGAGCTTCTGACGCATGAAGTATGCCATGTCATTCCATCTTTATTTCACTAACTTTTTACATGTAGGTAAGTGCTATGAAAGAACTGATCACTATTTATTTATTTATATATAGGATCGTAGACTCCATGCACGGAAGGTATTCTATTTTCAATGATATACCTTTAAAGTTAATTCTACACTTTGTTCAGTATTCCTCGAACATATCCCTAATTACTATAAATATAGGTTTTCCATTGGAAATTAATCTAATCATTTCTTTGAATCAAATATAAACTCCGTTTGGAATCCATACGGTTTGTTTAATTTAATGATAATATTCTATGGTTTTATTTTTTTCGCGGATTAGTTTTTGCAAATCCCTCCCGTGTATATCCACAGTCTCTTGGATTATTCTGTAGTTCTTTAATGGACACATACAAATATCTACGGTACATATCTGCTACAGCGAGAATCAAATCAACAGTCACACCTCTAGTCTGACTTATGATTCACGCTATTAAGATCTCCACAAGCGCAGCTCTTATTACTGCGTCACAATATTTTAGAATAAGACTTTACCTAATTTAATCGTCTCAATGGTAAACTCATGTTGACTTAAGATTTTAGATATTAATACAAATTATATGCTGACCTAAAATTGATAGATTTTACCTAGTCGTTTTTTTGAGATACAATCTAAGCAATCGTCACACATATTGTACTAGTTCATCGTAAATTTTGAAGTGGTCACTGTTTCTAAATGTTATACAGTGTTCACAAAATCGTACCAAATGTTATCTTTGTCAAAGATAAACATTTTTTTTTCAAATGGAACACCCTGTATTTTTTAACTGGATGTGAAAGACCTTCTCAACATCTACAACTTTCATAATAGGTGTTATATATCAGTTCCTCCTATTTTACGATATTTTTAGCAATTTCCTTATTTTTTTATAAAAATATTCTATTGAGGCATTGATATAGCAGTGAAACAAAAGAAATGTTTGTAACTGTCAATAGTTTTTCCTGTCATAGCTACTGCTGAAACAGCGTTTTTCTGTGATTCAAATAGTTATTCTTAATAAATTAGTACTGTTTGTATGGTTTTGTTCTTACTTGTTGGTAATGAATTTCTCAAGAGAAGAAGTCTTGATCTTGATGTATCCTAATAGATGGATTAGTCGAGGTGGGCCACTGGCATGGTCTCCTTGATCATATGACATTATACCAATTGTGTATCCAAGAAAGAGGAAATACATATTGTGACACTTAATAAAACTTTGTTTAATCAATAAATATATCATATAACATATGTCTCATTCACTAAATATTCAATAAGAATAAGAAAACTGCATAATTTAGGATAATTGTTCTTTTCTGCACAGAGTAAAGATAGATTTTAAGCAATGTTTCTTTGTTTCAACTCTTTAACCCTGGTACGCCGAAGTTGTTTATGTTAAAAAAATGAAAAATAAAGAAAAATATCGTAAAATATGAGAAATTGATATATAACACCTATTATGAAAGTTGTAGATTTTGAGAAGCTCTTTCACATCCCTTTAAAAAATACTTACAGGGTGTTCCATTTGAAGAAAAAAAATGTTTTGCTTTTGTAACAAAAGCCGGGACGCGTGGTAATTTATTTGTTAGTTCCCGAAACGGATGGGCCAACTCAAACAGTTAAATATTTCAGTCAACACTAATTATCGAAAGTTAAGGGCTCTCAAGTAGGTTTAGCGTCGCCACAAGGCCGTCCTTCGGAGAAATTTTGCGATATTTTTTAACAAGTTCACTTAGATTGTCGGGGCCATGTGTTGAGCATCTGGTATAAAGAGAAAAATCGATATTTTAAATAACGCGCGAAATGCATTCCAAAGACCGTAGGAATTCCAATAATAAGTTGTTAGAAGTTGTGAGAAAAATAATAATAGATCAAATAGCTGATTTTTAGGCGGATTTTCCAAGCTATAAGAATAGATTAAATGAGATTGACTAATTCGACCCGTATTGCTACAAGGAGTCACTAGAGGAAGGCTAGGGTTACTTGTAAGTCCAGTTAGTCACAGAATTATTTATATAAATGTAAATTCAGTCCATTAGATAACTATTAACATGGCATAGTTATGCCAAAGCGTCCCGATATTCAGGGTTCCCGCCCAGAACAGAAATGTCTGGACCCAAGAAATGGGCGTGTCGAAGCGAGGTGTCGAATTCAGAAGAGATCTCGAAAAAAGGCAGTTTTTCCTTGGGTTCCACATTGAGCAACCTCCTTAGTTTTAGAGTCTTGGGTTAAATTAATAATAGATTAAGTGATTCCAAATTTTGCTATGGATCGCGCATTCCCGGAATCTCGGTACGCTGTCGCATGTCAATAAAGTAAATAATAATGTGTTTCGAGCCCGTTGTGTCACTATTTTGTTTGTTTGTTTTGTATTTATTGTTATTAAAATCCCTTCCTGAAAAGTTTTGGCGTTTCTTTTTGTTTCTTTCAACTTCATTGTGATCCTGTATAGCCAGTCACTGGATTACATTCTACGTAAGCAATAGAGGGTAAGTGCCTGAAATTCATTCTCTGAACAGACAACATTTCTAATTTCCCACGTATTAATTAAAGTGTAATGATAATTATAAACTCCCTTTCGAGAAGTTAATAGTAAAGTCTTTGTCAGTTAATACCGTTATGATACTGGTCATAACGATAGATAGATAAATAAAGAAATAACCCCTCAGGTTACACCTTCGAAAAAGATAACATTTGTTACGATTCACTTCAGAATTTACGATGAACCTAGTACAATATGTGTGACGATTGCTTAGATTGTATCTCAAAAATTGAGTATATCAACAACAATCAAGTGTAACGTCGAAAATATCATTTTTTATATTAAAATATTATTACCTCGGAAACAACTGATTTTTGACACATAGTACCTATTACGAAAAAGTTGCATAATTCCATGTAAAATATAAATATCCACTCAAATACATACTCAATCTATTTAAAAAATACAGCCCTCCGAAAACGAATCACCCTGTATAAGTCAAGTTATTTTTAAAATATGCATTTCTTACCCTCCCCCACCCGAACCTATTTTGAAATATTTTGCCTCAATTATATTCTAGCGATAAATCAACTATGCCACAGCGTTGACCCACCCTGTATGGGAATACAATAGCAGTTTTCTCCGCGTGGGACTTATTTTAAGTAAAAGCGTTACGAAATTTATTTTCGCTTATTTTAACAAAATGAACTACTACTAATTTCATTATTCCTTGAAGCTTGTCATACAGCGTCGTTGTTACACCCTGTACACGGATTCGAACAACATAAACAGGTTCTCGCCGCCACTCGCATGTTTTACTCGTATAATAATGGGTAGCCACTAATTCGTAGCCTCCTTGATTATAAATTCCCGACAGCTCCCGTAGAGGGGAATTCGATCTCGGTCCCTTTTTCCGACCGTGGCTGTCATTGATATCATAACATTTTATGGCCCATTGTTCTAGCTCAGTTATTTTATTACGAGGCATCCCGATATCATAACATGGTAAACGGCGCAAGTGCAGACTAATTAAAAAAAATATATTCATATGCGGTATTCCTCGCTCTTCCTTCTCGCTAATTAAAATCGTTTGATGTTGCGACTCGGTCAGAAATGCGTTTTGTCGAGTGGAGGGCTTAGTAGACTGTGAAGCGTACCGAGGAGGCTACAATTTTTTCATAACGATAATAATTACGGACATCCGCAGACATGCACCGAGCCGGTTTCAGATAGGTTTATGTTTTGCTGAATTCATTAATGCAGCCCTTCCATGTTTCACCTACCAGTCATAAGGAAATTATGTATCATAGTTCTTTGTCATGCATTATTGTCACCAGAACACCTGCATCGCGCGGTACTACTGAAAGAGAATGAATATTCAGAGATTAGTTACATTAATTAGAAAGCTGCTATAATATTTCGTAGCGTCACAAATAAATATGCCGTAAAGGCAAGAATAAAATGTGCATGATCCTGTAAAAATTTCCGGCAAACTATTTTATATTAGTAAACATTGGAAGGGTTTTAATTCAGGTAACTAAAAGAAAGGATAATCACTATCTTCAGGGAATCAGAGACATCAGGAAGCAACTAGAGGAAAACAATAAGAATATACTGAAACCATATTTCCAGCTTACCAATAAATTAGATATGGATACATGGGATCTAATGGGCAGATAAATCACAGAGAAACTGTACATAGGGGAGGAAGTCACAAACTAGCAGAAGAGGAAGGTTGAGAAACTTTTTCTCAAAAAAACATCCCAAATGGACTAATTTAGATAAGTCTAGGTCGTCATTAACAAAGATTCCGTATAACTAGATGATGACTCTACAAAGATGCATGACCTAAATTTCACTTTAGAACCTAGAACAATTCCAAAAGAGGAAAACATTAATGCTCATGTGTCCTGCAAGAGCCGCTTCAGTTCAAGGGCAAGACACGTATTACCAACCGCCCAACCTCTGAAATCGACTCTGTCGAGAAGAGAAGTCCAACCCATCAAAGAACCGAAGAAAAATGGAAAAAAATAGACTCACAGCCGACACAGAAAATTTAATTGGACATATCGGAGTACATATCCAAAGAGGAGAACTTATTACAAGACCCGGTGTATAAGAGGATCAAGAACAACTCAATCAAGGAAGTTCAGAAAGAGGTGTATCCACAAGTTCAATGTGCCATTCCGATCTAGTTAGATCAACCACCCACTCGTACAGTACGTGTCACACCAAATAAAAGATGTACCTAGTGGGAAAAACGGAACATCATGTAAAAAATGCTGGAAATATGATTTATAAGGTCAAGGACATACATCTAGATGCAGATGAAGTTTTAGTGAGTTTTAACGTGAGTCGTTGTTCAGACAAGATGGACCTTCTTCTGCCTTAACGATCAGTTTCATAAACGAACTGAATGAGCATCTTAAGGTTCCCCCTTAGTCCCAGCTCTGGCAAATATCTACGTGGAAGCCTTTAAGAAGGAAGTCCTAGAATATCAGTTCAGATATATTGAGGATACGTTCATTATCTGACCCCATGGTCATAGGAAATTTGTGAACTACTTCAACGAAATACATCCAGACATCAGCTTCACCACGGAGATGGAAGAAAATATTTTATCTCTTCTATATGTCCTTGTTAAGAGAAAACAATGGTACTCTACGGCACAGCCAATTTACGTTACTTAATTATTTATAGAAAACCAACCCACATTTATAGATATCTGAAAGCTGATTCTCATCCTATCCAACAATACTTCTATGAATACATTAACAGGAATATCAAACGAGCTATAAGAATAATGCCTAAGGATAAGGGAAAAGAGGAATATCATCGACCTATCTGGTCTATATATGAAGCTGTTCTGACAAGCAACATCTTAAGTAAACATAATACCATCCACAACAGCTCAAGAAAAATCTACTTCAAGGGGCTGGAAAACAACACAGGACACTGGACAAACGGAAATACATTTCAGTACAAGGTTAAAGGAGCATAAGTGTCACTCGAAGAATACCAATGAAGAAAAATCATCAGCCACTGGTTAGAAATTAATTTTGAAACAACTCATTCGCAAAAATCAACGACCACAGTGACATAAATATCATGGACCAGTCCCCAGACTTAATCTCCATGTTTTTTCTTAATCCAATAAGGATATCATTCTATATATAAAAAATTTCAAACACGATGATTTTTTCAGGGTTGCTTGGAGACTGTCTCCTGAGCATCCAATCAAAAGATCACACTCGAACTCCTGGTATGACACTTGCGCTATGAGGGTGGTTTCTTAAACGTTTTTTTTTTTAGAGCAAAGTTGTTGAAGATAAAATTCTGAACAATTTTTCCTTATAAAATTTTTTTGTATGCCTAATACTTAACGAGTTACTTTGCATTATGTGAAAAAAATTACGCATGCTGCAGTGGTGGTTTTGTAAACATATTTTACAAAGAGTTGGCAACATTGGGAGTTGGGCAAGCGTTGTTAGGCTGTCATGTATTAGCTGACAGGCTGCATCAGTTTATTTTTAGTTTTCATTCATTTATTCAAGAAATTCGAAAAAATAGCTGAACTTGTACATTTTATACAAGCGTTCAGTGGATGCGACACCACATCGACACCATTTGGTTATGGCAAAGCCAAATTTGTAGCAGCACTAGTAGTATTAGAGATTTAAAAAAAATTGTAAGGAAATGTTGTTCAGAATTTGATCCTCTACAACTTTTATTAAGTTTATTTTTTTTGCTAAAACCTGTGTTACGGCGTGCCCAATTTTTGCCACATAATGCGCAGTAACTCGTTAAGTATTAGACATACAAAAAAATTTTATGTGGAAAAGTTGTTCAGAATTTGTTTTTCTACGACTTTTATTAAGGTCATTTTACTCTAAAAAAAAGGGGTTTAGGAAACTACTTCCATAGCGTAGGAGTTCGAGTATGATTTTTTGGTTGGGTACTCAGGAGGGAATCCTCAAACAACCCTGAAAAAATCATCCTGTTTGGATTTTTTTTGCGGCCCCTATAAGCCGAACATAAGTTTATTGGATTGGCATGGATTATATGAAGGAAAGGGTGATGTCGTTCTAAACTTCAAGAAGTCTAAACCAATGACGTGGCAACCAACCCGGAAATTGTTCAACTTAAATCAATTTCGATACGTAACATGTATATTTTATATAATAATATATTTGGTTGACAAGCAAGGTATAAAATTTTTTTTCGACATTTTGCAAATATCGTAGGACAGAATGACTTTTTGCTGAAATAACCCTGCAATGAAATATATATTGTAATACTATAAATTGATTTTATTTGTTTTTATTTTATTTTAGTGTTTCTGTGCGCTGTTGTCAATATGTAGTGTTGGGCGCCATTTATAGTATTATAAAAAAATAATTAATTTCCTTTTAATAATGAAATAAATGTTATTTAAATATTATAAAATTTGGATGGAATTGTAGTATCTTTAAAATATGGAATTTATACTAAACTTTAACTACTGTACTAGCTAATCTTGTATTCCAGATCATTTCAATAACTTAGTTTGATTTTAAATTGTTTCTAGATTTCCAATCTTTTATTTTTATTTACATCAATCATTTTGAAAGAGTATTCTTTTAGAGCATACTGTTAAGCCACATTATCAAATTTTCAATAAAAAATTCGAACTTTTATTTCAGGTAAATTCACGCCTCAAAAATCATGCCAGATAATGTCGATGACATTATGGCACTGTTTTTTTTTTAGATGTATTAAAACACCATGAAAAGTATCGATATTGTACGATACACTAAAATTTGAGTGTACCTGAACAAATTTGAACATACTGTGTATGGTAGTTCTGTTTCGTAATTTTTTTATTTTATCAAAAACGATATACATATTTTGCTGAATATATTATTACAAGTACTTAAGTCACTTTTGATTGCTTAACTTTTATGTTGATTAATATCGCTTTAGATCATTTTAAATATGGTCTTAAAACAAAAGAAAAACGATTCGTATACATTTAGGACATAAGTGTATATACAATATAATGAAAAATGACTAATTGGCAATTAACTGGCCACTTCAATTAAGTGGCTTGAATAGTAATCGCCATAAATTTCGTTTCGTAATCTCCTGAGATAGAAATTTCATTTAATAATAAAAAAAGTTGAGCGTGCTTAATAACTTTAAAAATTAACCGGCAACTATATTAGGGCTAAAAATAAGTCGGTTATTGATTTTGTTTTACTACAACTACGCACCGAGAAAGGTTTGCAGCCTGTAAATATTCCAACATAATTCCATTTATAATTTGTTGATTTGTTTATGCTATACATGCTGGCTATAATGAAAATGTAAAATGTGTGTTACGATAATATTCATATAGTAATACGTGTACCAACAATATGTCAGTATTTAATTTGTTTATTGCTTCATGCAATCTATCACTCCTAAAATTTCTATATAAAATTCATGACTTTTATGAATATTTTTTTAAAGTTGAGTATGCAAAGTGGAACAATACATTAAAATAACAGTTTAGAAAAAAAATAAGAAATTTTCCATTAGCTGACATCAGAACAAAAGTAAGAGGAACTCCTATTGGTTACAAATTCTCTGAATACTAACAAAATATCTTTTTTATGCCATCTTCTTCTTTATTTTTTAGATCTTGCCAAGTGCTTCATTCGTTATATATAAATAACAACGCCACCAGCAAAGTCTATTATCGCTCCATCTAACTGTGTCTCAAATAAATCGTTGACGTAAATGTTAAATAGTACTGGCCCAATATTGTCCTTTGAGGTACACCACATGTAACATTCGTACTACTTAAAATTTATTTGGACTACCAGATACCACATATCCAGAAGTTAACTTGTGTCTCAAAATCTCTTATTCGCGTAGTATACAGGGAGTCCCAGAATATGTGGGCAATCTCTCGGACTTATAAAGGGGACGTTAAAATAACATGATAAGTTCCTATACAAATTTTCTCTAGAGGGCCCCCCTACAGCGATACAGGCCCCTAAAGAATGCGATTTTTTTGAATAACTTTTAAAATACTTTGGGTAATTTAACTATTTTTTAATATGATGGACAACATATAATACTCTTTAAAAATTGACCCATGAAAACAATTTGGCTTATTTGATTTGCCAGGGACGGACTAGCTGCAGCATAGTAAAGACACAAAAATAGTATTTTTAGATAGCTTGAACCTTGAACTAAAAAAATGAACTGAGAAAAAACTATTTTTGTTTAATATGATTTCTATTATATCCGTAACAGAAATAAACCGATGAAATTTGCGTTCTTTCTGTAGGCCACTTTTATTTACACTTGCTTTTTCCTTTGTTTTTTTTTGAAGCTATGGCTGTTTTTTTTTAACATTTACCGATTTAAATTACAGTACATATCTGAGTCTGTCAGTTAACGATAGAGTGTGTCGAAACTTTCTTTTTTTTTATTCCTCGGATTTATTTTATTTGCCGTAATGGAATTTAGGTTTGCTGAATATGCCGACATACATTGACTTTCATCATGATGCCTTAGAAGCCAGAAGGTTTTTTGAGGAACGATTTCCAGATCGAAGAATTCTTGACAGGACAACTTTTGAAAGAGTAGGTCAGTGTTTAAGAGAGACTAGTTAAAATTACAATTTATTTATTACTTGCATTTAGCGTTCTTTTTGAGTTGGTAATATATAGAACTAAAATGCTGTAAATAATTTTAGGAACGCTTGCCAAAGCCAGACGCAATTGTGGAAATTAAATCAATCGCGGTGAGGTCGCTGATGAAGATATCCTAAATGCCGTAGAAGCAGATCCTTCAAGAATTGTCCGAAAATTGACTGCCCACTTTAATTGACCAAAATCTAGGATTTTTAGAATCCTTAGAGCAATTGCATCCCTATCGCATACAAAAAGTCCATGCACTTCTTCCTGTAGACTTTCCGCGAAGGATGTAATTTTCAATTGTAAAAATGGAATCATAAACTCCCGTCATTTGCATTTATGCGCAGAAGAAAATCCTATTGTGACGCATCATCAGCACCAGTTTGAACCCATTAACGTATGGGTCGGAATCATCTGGCAACATTTCATTGAACCATTTATATTGCCTAGAAGGTTAACTGGAGAACTTTATATGGAATTTCTCCAAGACAAAGACAACTTGCCAAAACTTTTAGACGACCTACCTTTGGCAATACGACATGGTATGTGGTTCATGCATGATGGGGCACCACCCCATTTTAGTCTGGCAGTTCGAAAATACTTAAACAGGCATTTCGAAAATCGTTCGATAGGAAGATGAGGGCCAGTGGCTTGACCTCCTCGATCCAACAATCTGTAATTCGTTGACCTAGAGAATCCATAACATTAGAAGGGGCTCAAATTCAACTGACATACAAAATTATGTAATTAAAATCATATTAATCAAAAATAGTTTTTTCTCGAAAGCAGTTCATTTTATCGATATTAACCAATAGTACCTTTTTTTAAGTTTGAGGTTCAAGCTATCTAAAAATATTATTTTTGTGCCTTTATCGTAAAGGGTGTAAAAAAATTTGCATTATTGTGCTACAGCTGGTTCATATTAAAAAATAATTAAGTTACACAAAGTACTTTAAAAGTTACTACAAAAAGTCGATTTTAAGGGGCATCCTTTAGGGGCCTGTATCTGCGTAGGGAGGTCTTCTAAGGAAAATTTCTATAGGAATTTGTCATGTTTTTAACATCCGAGAGATTGCCCACATATTCTGGGAGATCCTGTATAATTTCTTTAGCAAGATAGAGTGTGAAACTGTATCGAATAGTTATATAAATGTAGAAAATCTTCTTCTAATATCCATGCTTTCATAGAGATTATTGGTAAGTACATAAGTGCCTTGTGTACATTTACCGTCTCTAAATCTAAATTGAATATCATATAAACTGGCCTGTAATTGCCTGTAAGCGTGTAATCTTTTTTGAAAACAAGTCATTTCCTCCAATAACTCTGCAGTCCCTCCACGCTTTTAGTTTTTTTATTTTGGACTATAGACTATTTTCTCTTCTAAACTTTTCACCAGTCTCAGTGAAATATCAGTTAAATTCATTGCAAAATTTTTCTGTTGTCTTTAACTCGTTAACCTATTTGTTATGGTATATTTTTTCATTTGTAATTTGATTTAGAATATTCCAGAATGTTTTGAGTCACTAGAATTTTTTTCAAACTGGTCTTTAAAAAAATTCAGTTTTGTTGTTCTAATTATATGTGTCACTATTATATTTGTATCTTTATTCTAGACCTTAATTGTCAGATATGGAGAGATCTATATTTACATGTAATTGAAAGGAATTAAAAAAATATTATGAAAGATATAAATTTGCTTATTTATCTACAAGAGCTCGCTGTTAATGAAGACATTACATCTGGCATTTTTATAAGAAAACGAGTTACCAGAGATAAAATATAACAAGAAGGAGCTAAGGTAAAGCCGTTATGCAGCGAGGTGCAGTGGATAATGCTAATAGCGGTAATATAAATAGACGATAATAATTTAATACAAACCGTATAATAACTCAAGTCCAGAGGACTGAACAAACAAAACGCGGTATACAGTCTCCCGCAGCGAGCTGCTCCACTTGAGTCAGACACGGGAGCTCGTCTGAAGGAGGACCCACCCCAAGGAGGCTGCAAGCTGACCCAGTGCTACAGTAATATCCCGTCATGAGCTCGTCATAAATCAGAACAGAAGCGTGGGGGAGAGTGGAACCAAGTCAAGCGTTCCTCAGTCCTGAGGCGTTCTTTATTATAGTCTTCTTGCTGTTGTAATCTAAGAAAGCAGAAAACAGTAATATGTACAGTTAAATTCATATTGTGCCTTAATAACTGGAAGAGAAGACAAAAATGTGTAGTTAAATTAAATAATCTAGATAGTAGAACATGAAAACTGTTCATGTGAAGAAGATCACGGAAAGAACGCATTGAATAATTTGGTTCAAGGACTGGTTAATTTTCTAAAAGTTGCAAATTAAAAAAAAAGTATTTAGTAACAAAATAAATACAAATACTTTTTTCGATTTTTCGTTTTCATTAAGTAGGTAGTAATTACGTAAAATTGCAATGATTAGAGATATAAATACAAAATATCTTTAACTGTTGGATTTATTGGTCCTTGTTCCAAATTTTCTGACACAAGAGCCGATATAATAAGTAAAAATGTCGAGATTACTAACTACTAGTTACTTTTAAAAATAGCTGAAAAGTCATCATCAAATCATCAAAGTCATCATTATCAAAGTCATCAAGTATCATACACTCATTTACATCAGTAACTAAACGTATTCTTTGGCGGAAGTTTGTTCGAATCGAAGACTGTTAATAGTGTCTATATTTTGCTTGCTTAATATTGGAAAGGTTAATATGTCACAGTGGGATATAAACTTTCTTATAATCATCTAAATACATAACGATTGATGATAAAGGGAAAATAATTTATTAAGTCCAGAATTATCAAATTTTTGCTGTTATATCAAATAAATCTATCTACCTTAAAAATGTTAAAATTTCTCAGCTCTAGTTCATTTTTGCAACAGTATAGTACAAGCTGTATCCTCGACAATGTTACAGGGTAGAAAAATTAACGTTACTCTAAGTGGTTTTGCCTGATTTTTGCACCAAAGCCTACTACTATTAGTGCCTTTGAATGTAGACAGACATCCAGATACCTAAATCGTTTTTTGGTCGTCCCACCTGTGACATACTGACAAAAAACTAATACGTTCGAAATCAGTCTACGTCTGGTTATTCTACTGACGCATGACCTTAACTATTTACTAGATATTGAGGGTATAATGCAGTGCTGGATAGTATATGTAATCCGCAGAGTAGCTGCTTCACATAATATCGTTAGTTAAAAAGTTTTATTCTTTAAAGCGAGACTAATTATGTTTTCACAGTACCTACAGATTGATAAGTTGCTCTCTGCCAGTAGATTTAAAGTAATGGTAATAGGCATTGAAGATAAGACATACTTTTTAGGTTATATCGCACCCACACTCTAAAAAAAATTAAATCCAAAATTTGAAGAAAGATGAAAGTCAAATATTATGTTGTAAAGGTTGTACTGATATTTTTATAAGATGTAGATGTAATTAATTTTCCTACATTTCATTATACACTGCAAAAAAATTTCACTGAAATTTCACTCTATTTTACTCAGTAATGTATCAATTTCACACCCGATTGAGTGAAATTTTTACTCTATTAGTATGACTTCCACTGAGTGAAACTATTGCATCAGAAATGAGTGAGTGAGTTTTACTCAAATCCGAATTACTACTAACTATCAACTGAGTGACTTTTGATTCTATTCTGACTATATAAATCACTTCAGAGTTGACTTTTTCTCTAATATGATTTAAATTTATTTTTTTATTGAGTCATTTTTACTCAGACTTGGTTTTTTAGTAGCTAAATATTGAGTGCAAAAATAAATCATTCATAAATGATTAATTAGGCTCTACATTGTTGAAATTAATTCACTTCGCGGCGCCTCCTCCTGTCCTGGGTGAGGCCTGCCAGCTGAGACCCGCCGCCGTCTGCTAAGACCTGTTCTCCTGGCGATTACGCTTTTCTAGAGCATCTAACACACCCCTATCAACTGAGGTTGAGTTCACAGAAGCAATATGTAAGTGGTGCCATCATCACGGGGCCATTCAAATTATTTGAAATTAATGTATATTTAAACCGACTCAATAATGAAGACATTTACTGTGATTTAGGTACAAGTGCGCCAAATACGAGTTTACGTGAAGAATTTATTTAAGGAGTACCTATATTTGAGTGAAAGTACTCAGTTTTAGTTTAAATATAATCACAAAGTGAATTAATATTTAGATCCGATTTTTAATTTAAAAAAAAAAAAAATTTGAAAAATTTTTAATAATAAGGTTTACCAATTTACAAAATGCTGTATTTGCTTCTCTTCAAAAAATCTCAAAACAACGCATCTACAAACGCCATTAGGTTAGTAGAAAGATTTGAAACTTTCACCATTTAACTGTTTTTGTGTCTCTTATAATTTTTGAGATCTCAATATTTCCATAATTAATTTAGGACTCATTCATTTATCTTAATAACTACCTCGTAAAATGTAACATGTTTAAACTTGTTAGGCATTGGGCAAGGATTATAATTAGATGTTTTACTTATTTTGAAACGATTGCTGCCTTCTTAAATTCTAAGCAAATTTTGCCCCGATTGCCCCTACCAAGCAGCTCCGAGAATATCATAAATCAGATCAGTGGCGTACGTGATCGCCGCACATCCCTCCATCTCAGATTTGTAACATGTTTCGTTGCGTGTTGTAATTTATTTTTCGCTATTTTTTCCTATATGTGATTTTCCTTTGATGTATTCTCTACCATTTTTTATATATCTATAGTGCGGGCTCAAACAAAGAACATTTGTTCAAATGGCTCGGAAGGATACATTCATGCAAAACAGACTTTTCACCTTTCGGATCCTCTTCGGAAATATATATTTATATTTTATTTTAGCTTAAGGATGATCCAAATTGGATATATTTCCTCTTCGCATTACCTTTATGCTATAGACTGGAATACAATTTCAATATTTTTTATTCTCCATATCCATACATTATTTATACCACAGTAATTTTATTTTTATTTCGAGAACCACTCCAAGGGAATATTTATGTAGACAGTCGCAGAACTTTTCAGATCATAAAAAGGAAGGTATTTCTATGATAGTTTAATTTGCAGAAATACCTATTTGTAGTTTTTATATATTATTTTCGAGACAATACCTTCAAATATTCAAGGAAAGTATGAATATGTAACAGCGAACTTAATATTTCTTTAATACTGGCACATAGCAAATTATAATCTTGTTTTGTCTCTAATACATTTCTTTAAAATAATTTCGGTTTTATAAAGCCTTCACTGTAACATGAATGTTGAAAAGATAAAATGTATATTCTGGGAAGAAAAGGATTCTAATTTCCTTCTTCCCAGTCTTACAAAAAATAGATTAAGATAACAAGAAGTTAATTGTTTAATAATTTTATGAGTTAACGCAACTGTACTCTGTATGAACAAAATGAATCGTCTATATAATGAAATTAACCATAATGTTAATTTATACTTAACTCATATATTTAAAAAAGTAAATATAAGAATACTATTTACGAGAATTTTTCTTCTTCGTCTTAATACTGAAATGAAAGGTATCAAAATAGCCTCAAACCTCTTATTCCATAAGCAGCTTTTGATAAAAGGAAAACATAATACTTTTGAGACAGTCGGTGATGGTAAACCCATTGGTACTTCTCATTAAAAAATCAAGCATATTTAAACAGGTTGTTGATGAGAATATAATACCTAAAAGATAACTCAGGATCAAGTATCATACTTCGTATTTTTTTTTACTGCATTTATCTGAAATAGGTATTTTTCATTTTGTACTGGTAGTTTTTTTTTTTGAAGAAGGTTTATAGTTTTGATATATATTCCTAATATTTACTTCTTTTCAAACATACTTTTATTCAACAGCCTCATTTGAAAGGAATTTCAAATTGAAACAGAACTTTTGTTTCTACAAACTTATTTAGATATACACAAAAGCACAAAATTAAGAGATATAAAAGAATTGATTTTCAAAAAGCTGTAACTTGGAGGGAAATGGTCGTGGAGATAATAAAAAAGGAAATTGAAGGTTCAAATTTCTAGTTTCTGATCTTCGGAAAAAATTTTTTTAAGGTGAAAGAGTTGGTTGGAAAAAAGGTAAAAAATTTGCAAATAATGGATAAACGTAATGGATAAACGTAAAATGTTGACGCTAACTTTTCAACCTCAAAGTGTTCTAAACGAACCGCGATAGTTACAAAGCGCTGTGATTTTTTCCTAGTGCACGAAATGTTTAAAGTCGTGTTTGCTGAAAATCATTGTAGCGAGTAATTTTTCACTTTTTATTCATGTTTTTCAGTTGAAAATGATTTTTTAGCAATAATCCATATTTTATTCATAAAAAACGTTAATTATTGTAAAAAAATGAATAAATGTTTTTTTTCAAAAATAAAAAAAATAACATTAACAACGCTCCACAATCGTCAACAAATTTTAGTTAATTTTTTTTGACGGCTGTAACTGCCTTAGTTTTAAATGTCATATTTATAAATTAATTAAAAAATGTTACTCTATTGCATTCCACATTTTCACTTCGTAAAAATTTTCTTAAAAAAACAATAATTACGACTTTGCTAGAGAATACTTTGCAGTTTTCAGAACCCTACTTAGATTTTCTGTCCGATTATTATTATTTCCCGAGTAATTGATTCCCAAAGACAAAAATTACTTTTTTGCTTTGATCGATGATAACTTAGCGACAAATCATCATATAGGGCTCCGGAACCGCTCAAATTGAAGGGAATTAAATTATCTGAGAGAGCTTTCATGGTGCAATTACCAAAAATACTTTATTGAAGTCCATAAAACTTTTTAAGAACAAGCAAAAATTTGGTAATTTTATTTTCGTTGGTGTTCTTATTCAAAATCTGTTGACGCCAAACAATTTTAATCTATAGATTCAAAAACTAGAAGCTTCATGCTTCAATCTCCTTTTATTTTATTCTCTCTACGACCATTTCCCTCTTTCAAAATCACCCAAAATTTGGGATTTTTTAAATATCCCTTAATTTTTGTGACTAGTAAGAGTGGGTGTCTAGTAGGTACTTGAAAAATATGCACAACACAACATGTTCCGTTTCTTAAAAAATGCAAAAATAAATCACTCATAAATGATTAATTAGGATATACAGTGTTGAAATTAATTCAATTCGCGGGGCCTCCTCCTGTCGTGGCTGAGACCCGTCAGCTGAGACCCGCTGTCGCCGGCTAAGGCCTGTTCTCCTGGTGATGACCCTTTTCTGGAGCATCTAACGGGCCCCTCTCAACTGTAGTCAAGATTACAGAAGCAATATGTAAGTGGTGCCATCTTCACGGCACCATTCAAATTACTCGAAATTAATATTACATTTACATTAAAGTAACTCAGTAACAAGGACATTTACTCTGATTTAAGAGGACCAAATACGAGTTTACGTGAAGTATTTATTTAAGGAGTATCTATATTTGAGTGAAAGTACTCAGTTTTAGTTTAAATATAATCACAAATGAGTAAAATGATCAAAATGACAAATATTGAGTGAAAATGTACTCAATAATTTCACTCAATGGATTCACTGCGAACCTTTATTGCTTTTACTCACACCGATTTTTTTTACAACTTAATTTTATAAATCAAAGAAGTGAAGTGAAGTGACCAAAATCCTCTGAAATACAAATATAGAAATTCTTGCAATACCGGTACCTACACTGTCAAAGAATCGGTGTGAGTCAAAGTTATAAACTATAAAGGTTTGGACTGAATCCGTTAAATTAAATTATTGAGTACATTTTCACTCAATATAGGTTTCTTGGAAAACATTTTCTCTTTGAAACCAGAATAGTTTGCATGCGTTTTCAGGAAAACACTGCTCTGGCCATTCTTACTGTACGTATTTCACCTTAGAAGATACCTATCTACAACATCATATTTAAATAAATCCTATCCTTATTTAAAGTTTAGCAGAAACATGAACACAAAAGTAGTTCTAAATTCACCACTATGACAACGATGTGCACAAAATAATGCAGGATCTTTGTGTGATGTTCCCTCTTTGAAATTTTATGTTGATCCAAATGAGCTGCTTGAGATTCTACGGGCCGACTTTAATTTGTTTAACGTTTGTAGTGGCCCCGTTTTATATCCGAAGATTAGGACCGTAAGACCAACTTCCTGAATGCATAGCAAATGAACATCTGCAAAAACCATAAAGTCTCCGGCCAATATGGTTCTGTTTAGCCTCGTGTGTTTCTAATCCTACCGGATTACCTCTTGGTATTTGCGGTTTGGGTATAAATAATTCTTTTGTAATTGGAACTTCCTGTGTTTTAATTTAAACGTCTGGTGCTTCTTGCTGCCGTTCCAGACAGTCTGTAGACAAAATTGAATTACTTATTTACTCGGTTTCGATAGGCATGATTCCCGGATGTATCGATACAGTTAATTAAAGTTAAATTTTTATTCGGATTTAAAATTTATTGTGCGGAGTCGTAACAGTGACATCATTTACGGCTATATTTTCAATTATTTCCGAAATATGAAATATTTTCTGAATATTTTCTGAAATATGCATACACTTTTTTAATTATTTGTAATAATACAGGGAGTCCTGAAAAGTCATGTCAAAAATGAAGGGGTGTACAGGGGAGCTCAAAATAGTTGTTGTACTTCATATTTTTTTTCCTATCGGGCTTCATTGTGGAGTTATTCGCCTTCAAAGAAAGTTTAAAAAACAAATTCCAATTATAACTTCTAATTTTGAAACCCCCTGTATACCCCTTCATTTTTGACATGACCTTTCCGGACAACCTGTATATATGTATTACACACAATAATGTAAGTATGTAAAAATATAAATTGGTTGAATATACATAACAGGTTGTGCATAATTACAAACTTAAATGTATATTTTGTTTTTGTGATGTATTATTACTTTTTACGTTGTACTGTTAAATTTTAAAATGCATTTCTCCAAATTCATCACGTTTTTACTATATTTGATGTAAGTATAGGAAGAAAAGGGTGAATGTACACTAACATGTTTAACAGACCATGTTGAGATTTAGATTCTGGCGTAGTAATGGCACACAATAATTTAAATACACAAATTATTACAAACAAATGTTAAGGTAAGTAAATATGATATGAAATAGTGTAAATTATGTAGGTAAATGGACTTAATTTTTATACAAATTATTATTCAAAACCTATTTTACTCATTGTTTTAAATATAATATATTTTGTTTTCATTCGGATATTCTCAAAATATATTAGGGTCTATTCTGTAAGAGGATAGTTAAATTTTACAGTGGGTTAAAATTTTGACGCCCCTTATTTTTAGGTATGTATTATGTATGAAATATATGGTTATTTTTAACAGTTGTTAAATAGAGCCAGTGGAATGGTATTCTATATCACATTTTTTGGGTTAAATTTTAACCGTTTTCAGTTAAGTTTAGATTTTAAAAAGTTAATTTTAAAGGTTCTTAAATTGGTGCGGTTAAACTAGTTTTTTTTGTATAAATTGGATTCTGAAGAGATAAAATATGGCATTCGACGGATTTATTCACCTGGTACTTGTGGAAATTGACGAGATTAATGGACAAATAAATGTAAGTTTATTTTGAAAAAAATTCATATAATTATCAAAATGAGGTTAGATAATCCGATTTTCTATTTTCTTCCAGAAGGGAAAACAGACCATATCAGAGGCAACTTCTTGATAACAGTGATCCTTTCCAGTTGCCAGACGTAACATTTTTAAAGTTGTTTCGTCTTAATAAAAATTCTTGTCAGCAACTAATCAATAGCTTAACTTAAGGACCCCATATTCTCTAAATAGTGTTTTCCGCAAAGACAAATAATTTTTAAACATTTAATAACTGAATAATCTAAAGCTTATTAAATAATAGGAATGTTATGTCATGCCACCTGAGTATTTTCATAGACGCCGCCAAATAAACAGGTGCAAAAAACGATCAAACCATCAAGGTTTTAGGTACTGAAATCTACGAAAATACTAACTTTTTTATATATAATTCCACATGCAATATTCTTATAACATTTACTTGCTTAGTCCTACATATAAAATTGTTTACTTTTATTTATAAGTACCTACGTAAAAATAATTCTTAAAATGTGGGGTCAGGACGCATGCTTTACAAACGCTTTTTTTTAGTTCTTATTTCATTTGGGTAAATTTAAATGGTAACAATGAATAAACAAAACATCAAGGATTTTATTTTTGTGCTTACCTTTGTTCTACACGTTTTACTTTTCAAGATTTCAGTACCTAAAAATGCCAGAAATTTCACCATTTCTCCGCCAGGGATATGGCCACCTTAAATCAACCTATAAGGCAGGCAGTCTTCATGCTATAAGAGTAACCAGAATTCCTCCACACTTTCGAGTTTTGAATTTTTTTGGACAAGGAAGTTGGTCACGGATACAATTTTTCAGTGAGCCAACCTGCAGTAAGCAGAAGTGTAGCTGAAATCTCAGACGCTATAACAACGTTTTTATTACCTGACTTGATAAAGTTCCCTGTCAATTTAACGAAAACGAATAAATAATGAGTGGGTTCAGAGACATGAACAATAAAAAGTTAGGTTAAATATCAATACTTTGTCTTCTTCTTCGTGAAATTGTTTGAGCGCGTTTGAACTACAATTTGCAAATAACTACTATCGCCTTAACATACACAATAACGTTTTAACTGTTAACTGGTTCATTAAAAATAATTTTACAGAACAGAGGAAAACGTTAAAATCCAGAATTTTAACCATTGGTCAAATTTAACCCAGGCGCTTACAGAATAGACCCTATTATTCTCTAAATGGTTAAAATATTTCACCTTAAAATTGGATGAAAAACCATATTAGGTAATAAATGAAGAATATTTTTGTTAATAACTTAATTATTTTAAATTAGAAACATATTTTATACAAGAAGATGTGCCATAATTAGTCCAAGATTCATTCTGCGATACAGGGCACGAAAATAAACAACTTTTGGTCCAAACCATTACTTTTTAAATTGAAAAAAAAATCACATGAAGGTTTTAACAAGTTTAAAACCGTCCCTAGTACGGCAGCCAGCTGTACCTTTGATATTGAAGGAAAAGCTAGGAAATTCTGTTACCAAAAATACCACACCACACGTTCACTGAAAACCGTTGTTGGAACCAAGATCTCTGTAGAACGTGAGGATTTGCATCACACTAATAATGAATGTTGTGAAAATTTAGTATGCCGTCTCTAGTGAAACAACATTCATCCATTCCATTCAAAGCACATTACTTGTAGAATTCGGATCTTGTGCTATTTGATGTAAAAACCGGCCTGAACACGTTGTACGTGATAGAGGTGTAATAATTGTTCCCGTAGTCCTGTTAGTTTTACACGCCTGCTAAGTAATACTGCAACACAAAAGGCACGTGCACAAGATGCACAGGGTCAGCTTACATTTACGGTTAATTTTCTTAATTAATATTTTCGAAAACGGAAGCATTTAGACCATCAATTGTTTAATGAATGTTGCCCAATTTCGTGCCCTCTATCACCCTTTTTCAAGGAACGCACTTATTTCAGAAACACCCTGTATATGTTAACGATAGCTAATAATTTCATGATCTTCTGATGAATGATCTTACTTATTCAATTTGCTGGATATTGCATGTGTCAATCAATGCCTATCTAACTGCGGAATAGTTGTTTTTCACAATATCATTATTTAAATAATAAAATACAGTATTTTTTTATTTAAATGAGATGAGATATTTTGGTTCTTTACATAAAATACATAGTACAGGTTTTTAAATGTTATTGATTTCGTTAATTTAAACCCGTTGTGTTAAGGTTTCAATTTTACTAATATTTTAAGAAATCTTTTTGAGGATTTGGTTTAGATATTACTGTATATTGTTTGTCTTTATGTATAAATCAAAAATTTATTTTTATTCTAGAGAATATCTATCATTTTCTGTTTTAATAAATCTTTTTAAATACATTTAATGTTATTTTTCTTTATTTTGGTATGTCGTACTTTGCCACCTTGGAAAAATATAAATAGGTACCTACGTCTCAAAGGAATATTTTGTAGAAATGATACAACATAGTAATACGTAATTTTATCATATTAAAAATATCATGTAATTTTCGTGTGTTTTAGTAAAATTTATTTCAAATGCTGTAAATATACATATCTATATATTTACATAGATTATAACGAAATTTTATAATATTTAATGTCCTGTCAAATAACCAAAGCTCTAGTGTATAATTTGAATTAAATTTTTGTGAGTGTATTAAACTAATTCAGATTCATATCAAGTCTAAAACTTTTCTTAAAATTTTTATCTAATAGTCATATTATACCAATATTTAGGTATGTTAGAAAGTGGATTCAAAGACAAGCTATTAATTTAATAATTGCAGGCAATAACTATTCTGTGAACATATGAACCATTCAAACCATCACCAACTTTAACTCGATTTTATAGATTTTGTTAAATTTTATTCTTTTAAGTTTGAATCTTCAGCCATTCTTGAGTACCAATCAAATTTATTATGAACCATATTTCACATAGTATTTTTAAAGAATTAAGAATTGTTTTAAGAACACTTTTATCATTTTCTTTTTTGTTTGTTTAGTCTAGAACAGTCACATTACATAGCTGTTGCACTGATTGTTTAACTTCAAATGTTTTACTATTTTTACCTTACGAAACTCTTTTATTCAATGACGTGGTTAAGAAACATCCAATAATCCTATAATTTAGACCTGTTTCCACTTGTGGATAAATTATTGTATAGTTGAAAATAAACTAGGTTATGACCCTTTTTACCCACAATAAATAGTTTGGATTGCTTTATACTTTATAGTACCAATATAAAATATATTTGGGGTTAAAAACTTTTGCAAAAGGGATCGATCTGGTAATTAACTTTATGAGACTTTCAGACTTATCTTTTACTGTTTATTTACTGAATTTTGTGAATAAAATTGAAAGGTATAAAATAATATTTATTTATTGGCAACTGACTCAGAATTTCTCTTTTATAATCAATAAAATAAATATTCATACAACTGTATTCGGACGAAGGGTAGAAATTCCCACTAAAATCAATGTTCCATCTCCAATAAAACTTTACCGCACAATTTGTTAATGAGGCATCGAGAATGAACGAAAATTCGCATTGTTTTCAATTATCACCTGGTGTCCGCCAAAAATTTTTGCAATATATAGAAATAACTATTATTATCAAGATATTGGAAATACAAACTTTGTCAATTAATTACGTTCGCATTTTTTACATCTCAAGAATAGATTAACATATGTAAGTTACAATACCTACGCGTACTTACAAATATTGAACGAAATATTAAAAACGGTTATTTTTTACCATATTATATCGAAAAATGTTAATTTGAAAAAGTATTTAGAATTAAAAGAGGCCACATATTAATTATGTTTCTTTTTTGTCTTGTAAAACTCAATTTAGGTGAAACCATAATTACTTTTCTAGAACCAATTTCACCAATTTCATTTTAACCAAGATCAAATATTTATATTAGAAAATTAATTACTAAGGTAGCCGAGTATTGCACAACGCATTTAGATTTTTCTAATGTTTTGCTATGTGGAAACATCAACCAACAAATTAAAATTCTTTAATTTTCCTAAATTTTGCGTTATAGTTTTAAAATAAATGTATCATTAATAAGAAAATGTTAAATATTAATAAATTAATACTGAGGTTGTATACCTAGTATGCCATTACTTGATAATATTTTCTTTAAAATAAAGTAAAGCCAAAACTGGTAAAATAAGGAGAACAGTTGTTTTGATAAAGTAGATATATCAATGCAAGGAAAATAATTAAAAAGGTTAATGATCCTTACTATCGAAATAAATGAAATAGACCCCTGAGTTTGGAAACCGATATTAAGAAAACGTACTATTACTCTATTGTGTGCTAAAATTTCAGTTAATTTCGTTATCCCATTTTTTAGTTATTAATGAAAATGTTGAAAAAATCACTGTACAGTAAACGGTGTTTATTTGCATTACTACTATTTAGAGACGTGATATTAAGGAAAACAATTAAGACAACTTTGCGAATTTTTCTTTTGTTGTCTTAGTTTCGATAAGTAATAAAATGTTAAGTTGTTAAATATGCAAAAACAATTGTAATTTTCTTTATTTTAGTAGTAAACGTTTTTCTCATTGTGCTTTTACTACAATTTTTGGCAATAGAAGGTAGATATAATTTCTAGAAAGCAATGTTTTTGTTTTTAACTAATGATATGGGAAACAACTACTCTGCAGACTATAGACGCCCAGAATTGAATTACATCTGTGAAACATAGAATACAGTAAAGATCATTGGTCACCAAATTCACCAGAGATTACTCTCTTAGTTCTCATGTCAGGCATAACGACCGACGAGCGATTTAGCTGTTTGGGTCTATCACCCACATGCTTTAAGTGTTGGTGAGATGTAATGACATTGTAATTGCCAATTACAACATACATAAAACATTCAAATATACACAAATTCTTAAAAATTCGATTATGTTTCTAACATACATTACACTACCTTGTATTATTTGCACTAATCTGTTATCTCAATTTCGTTTGCAAGTTGCTTCAAGTGACCCTACAAATAAAAGTCACAATGGGTTATGTCTGGACGTCTCGGTGGCTGTGGTATGTATCCACTTATTTGGAAAGTGGTTACTTGACCAATAAACTTACCTTATTCAGCTGTTGTTGCCTAATACGTATATGAAATAGGTTATTTATCCAGAAATTTAAACAGTGTGTTTAAAAAGTTATAGTACATCTCTGAGTTGTGAGTTTCACTAAACACATTTAAGAATATTAGTATATTGTTACCCCAGTCATTTAAATTATTGCTTAAAGTGGCGCGATGTTATTGAATTGATTGTCCAAGAACTGTAAGTGACCATTTTCAAGGATTCTTCCTAAGAAGAAGGTGGTATGTGTGTAATTATTTCAACATGCAAACCAAACCAAATATGATTATTATTATTAAGCACTTTCATAAAAGAGAAATAAGATCTAGAACCCTAAAAATTAAACATGTGTGTTCTAAAGGTAGGGAGATAGATATAACCTAATTCCTAAAAGGAATTGCATATCTTAATCGTTTATTTCTGGTAATTCCGCTGACGAATGACCTTAGCTGTTTACTGGATATTGCAGGTGTAATTCAATTCTGGCTAGGCTGTAGTCCGCAGAGTCGTTGTATCAACATTATCATTAGTTAGAAACTTGTATGTTGTATGTGCACCTCACTTTTTGGGACTTAAACATATGAAACTTTGTGATAGATAATTGTAAATTCCTCTGGTGTGAATTTGGGCGTTTTTTATTACCATATCGATAACGATTTCTTGATTCTGTGCGTTTACTTCATGTGGATGAAATAATGTTTGAGGAGCAGCACTGCCAGTTCTACAAAGTCTTCTAAACAATGATCAAATAGGCATGATCTGGAAAAAAATCGAACCTACTTATCTGTAACATAATTTTCCGAGAAATTATAACTATTTTCCATTGCTAAGATATGTAACAGCACTAGCGAATCACTCAATATATAAAACACTTTCTGATGAACGCTGTAGCTGTATGCTTCTTGAATTTTCAGCTGACCAAACAGTAAATTTGCTTTATGGTATTCATTACTGGCACCGTGACAGATAGTCTGAGAGTAGTAAAGGAAAGATTAACAATTAGACCTGGTTCTGGGTAAACACTTGCGTACTAAATGGGACGTGATATTCAGGGTTTGACAAATTCAGGGTTACCTACTTTACACAGACGGCCCTTGAAAATGCTCAAGTTATTTACTTTACAAACTCATTTACCTATTGTTCAAATTTTGCACCAGCTCAGCGGTTGTGGAATTTACTCGGGATGAGGCTTCTGGTTTTATTTATTGTAATTGAACTAACTGGAGTGACAAATTGAGTTAAATTTTTATCACGAGCGATGTTTTCCAAATTCCGTCACTTTCTATGAGGTTTATTTAGTTAGCTGTAATGTATTGAAAGTGTGGCTATGTTCTGATGAGTGACTACAAAACAAAAATGCAATTAATAAAAAAAATCGACTTATACAAGTGTTTTCAGGGGAAAAAATTATTTCGTTTTATTGAATTTATGCACCACTTCAGAAATGCTCTGTATGCAAGGTGAATTTTATATATGTGCATATTATTTAATCAACTGCACAGTTTACTCTTTAGATCATACACTGAAAGAAGTGCGCTTTATTCTTTATTAGAATTCTATATGCCATTATAAGACCATTGTATACTATATGTGACAGTGAATATGGGATATAAAACGCATACTGCTAGCACAGTTGTATAGTGACTTAAACATTATTCTTTATTAAATTATTGTATAACTAGTATACAACGTTTTTTATACCCTTTACGAAATAATAGCAATAACTGTTATTAAACTGTTCCATATCGTTATTAGAACATCTAGTACTGGTTATAAGTTTTATAATAATAAATGTATTAAACTGTTGTATACTCTGTATGAGTTAAAAACATATGACATTAAGTTTTCAGAAATTTTATTGGATAACTGTAATTACAAGCTAAGGTTCTAATGTAAACATAAAACATACATACTTTTAAGCATTAAAAATTATGACAAATCGCTCCCAAAACTGTCCAGTTTATTTTCTTAGCAACGATGCACCCGTATTTTCTTGTATTACATGAAAATTTGCACTATAACTCTTCCACCTTAAGAATGAAGCATCCCCTGAAAGGTTGAACTTCTTTCCATCTAATTCTATTTCCTTTGGTTGATTGACTTTACCCATGATCTTCTTTGTCACGGTTAGCCTTGTGTTCCTCCATCTTACGTAAAACTTAACATCAGCGGTTTCTAATAGGACCTACAAAATAATAATTTTTAAGATTTAGACAAGATTTACATTTGAAAAAACAAAACAATTACAAGCCATAAAACAGTTAGATACTTACATAATAATTTTCCATTTCACACAACGCGATATGATCATGTATCCCACAAAACATGTGCATATACTGTCCATTTTCATCAAACTAGACGTGTGTAAGTCGATGCACAGCGGACTGTCGGAAATTTTACGATTGTTGTATTTTCTCTTCTTGAGTAAAGATAATAAAGACGTTGTGGTTTTGTGTGTTTATTTTGACAATGATTGAACATGTATGGACAATAAAAGTGGACTGTATAAGATAGTTGAGTACCGTTCTGCTTCATGCATAGCATGCTACTGAAATCTTAGAAGGGATGAGCTCGTGCGGCGAACCCTAAATCAGCGGCTGGAATAGCCAGGTTTCTTATTGAGTCGGCGCACTTCGCTCTCGGGTCTGACATATGATTATTATTACAAGACTATGAATATAACTTAACAACGATCATAACCGATTATGCACCGAGAGGTGACGATCACTTAACCATTATAAGATGCGTTTTACACGTTAAAAACGGAAACATATTCAGTATAAGAACGAATAATTCTGTTAATACAATTGTTATATACAAATTCGGATACTGGTCTTTATACAACAAATCTTCCCTACTATACAATTGGAATATATGAAGTCTATAACACCTAATAATAAATATAATTCATTATAACCTTTATTTCATAGATGCATAAGGTGTATTAAGCACCTTCCAGTTAAACTGATTGAATAATGAGTATGGAGATGATTGCTTTTTTTTAATAAAAGTTGTATATTGGTTATAAAAGTTTTAATATGCGCTATACACATTATTCTAGATAAACAGTTTAATAAGCCCATTTCTTTCAGTGTGTAATTATTTTTTTTTTGTGAATGACATACAAATAAAAAAGAAAAAAAAGGAAAATTTAAAATAAATATGTATGATTTTTTAATTGAAAACTATTGACTGCACTGTAACAGTGCGCATAACTTACGACAACTATGCAGTGTTGCGGTATTACACACAACTCGTAAACTGAACCTTTTCATATGAAAACACATTTGAAGGCACTTAAAAGAAAAACACCGTCTCTGATAATAACAAATTCCCGCAAATACTTTTAACAACGTCGTGTTGCCCTTTCGTCAAAGAAACTACACTAAGTTTACTGTTGTAAATATGAATAAGTTCGCACAAAATATATAGCAGCATAATAATATTAATACTAAAAGTAAAGCTAAAATCAAAAACCTAATTTTGAAATATGGTCTACATTTTCATTAACAATTTCGTAAAAGAATTTTTATAATCAATGAGGACAATCATGTTTTTAAAAACAAAAGACAATTCTGTGAATGCTTTATTTAAACAAATATCTATGCAGCAACGATAAAGAAATGAATATTTTAAAATATTTTCCACTAAACACTTATACTGATTGTTATAAAACTGTATTGCCTACCTAAAGCAAATATGTGTCACTATAAATACGAATGTATTTGCATCATANTTCCAAATTCCGTCACTTTCTATGAGGTTTATTTAGTTAGCTGTAATGTATTGAAAGTGTGGCTATGTTCTGATGAGTGACTACAAAACAAAAATTCAATTAATAGAAAAAAAAATTGACGTATACGAGAGTTTCCGGGGAAAAATTGTCTTGTTTTATTATAGCTATGCACTACTTCAGAAATGCGCTGTAATGCATGTATAAGGTGAATTTTATACATGTACATATATTTTAAGCAACTATACAGTTTACTCTTCAGATCATATGATTATTTTTTTTGTGGAAGACATACGAATAAAAAAGTCCTATTTAAAATAAACATGAATGATTTTTTAATTGAAAACTAGTGACTGTAACAGTGCGCATAACTTAGGACAACTATTTAGTGTTGGCGGTATTACACAAAACTCATAAACTGAACATTTGCATATGAAAACAGATTTAAAGGTACTTAAAAGAAAAACACCGTCACTGATAATAACAAATTCATGCAAATACTTTTAACGACAATGTTGTGTTACCCTTTTCGTCAAAGAAATTGCACTAAGTTTACTGTTGTAAATATAAATAAGTTCAATAGCAACATAATAATATTAATACTAAAAGTAAAGCTAAAACAATTAACAATCTAATTTTGAAATATGATCTACATTTTCATTAACAATTTCGTAAAAGAATTTTTATAATCAATGAGGACAATCATGTTTTTAAAAACAAAAGACAATTCTGTGAATGCTTTATTTAAACAAATATCTATGCAGCAACGATAAAGAAATGAATATTTTAAAATATTTTCCACTAAACACTTATACTGATTGTTATAAAACTGTATTGCCTACCTAAAGCAAATATGTGTCACTATAAATACGAATGTATTTGCATCATAAAATTGTTTAAATAAAATATATTTATATTATTAGAATTGCAAAATGCTCGTTAAAGTATGTTAGTAGAGTACTCAGAATCCTTGTAACATATTGTACGGGCTAGTTATTTGTTATAGGTAATTAAGTTTTGGTAATCAGTTGCTAATTGTTTACTCTGATAACTTTGAATTTGTGTACATTTGCATTCATTTTACCTAGTAATGTATGTTTTATAAATAAATTTCCAGTGAAAGCTATTTTTGAGAACATTTTTATTAATTTGTTAAATTAGTCAATATAAAATACATTATAAATATACAGAGTGCCCCAAATGGACCCTGACCACCGATAACTTTTCAAAATTGAATCCTATCAAAAAAGTTTCAGAAAAATGTTGTAGGATATTAAGAAAGCAATGCGCTGCTGAAAGTTGGATTGACCTTGACTTTAAGTTTCAAGGTCAACTTGCAATTATTAAATGAAACACCTTATTTTTTATGCCAGCCATCGCTATAGTGTCAAGCTTTACAAGTCCGAATATGGAGTTCTGGTAAATTCCTATAGGACACATAATCATTTTCTCTCTTTAACACGAACAAGATAGAATTGTGTAGGAAAATGTTTCAATCAAAATTTTTAGGTTTTTGAATGACGTGCTAGATGTTGACTTCCTTAGATTTGATCTTCATCGCAAGTCGCAAAAGTCAAACGAAAGTCAACTTACCTAATATCAAATGGAATACACTTTTTTTATACCAGCAATCGATACTATCAGAATCTGGAATCAAAGATTTTTTGCAGGATATCCTTGCTGGACTTTTGAAGGTCATACTCACTTTTCACAAAAAAAAATGGATATAAATGTAATAGAATTTAATATACGTATTCGACTGAATTATATGTAAAATTTTGACAATCATTTTGAAATATACTGCTACGTTGACAACTAAAATTTGATGAAAACCTATTCCGAAGGCTGATATCTAATCGGTTATCACCATTTCTGTATCATTCAAGACAAGACGTTTATGTCGAGTTATTTAAGAAAAAATGTGTTTGACCTCTAAATCACCTGCAAGGACATTCTGGAAAAATTTTCTGACCCTATACCTTCAGGTGTATCGAACGTTGGTATAAAAAATAGAGTATTCCATTTAATATTTTCAAGTCGACATTGGTTTCACCCTGAAACTAAAAGTCAAAGTCAAATTCAAGGTCAGCACAGTTGTGGTTTCTTGATATTCTACAGGTTTTATCTGAAACTGTTTTTGATGAGACTCAATCCTGAAGAGTTAACAGGGGTTCGTATTTTTTTGGGACACCCTGTATATTAATGTATAGAACAGAAAAGTTGTTGTTTAAATGAAACATGTGCTTAGTTATACAAGGTGTTTGGAAAAGTTTGGTACAAAATTTCAGGAGGTGAAAGTAGAGCCAAAAATAGTAAAAAAGTTCCTATAAACATTGGTCCTCCGAAGCACCGTTACTGAGATATGACCCTCCAAAGGAGTCTTATCATTTGGATATTTTTTAAAATAACTTTCTTTCTGATTAAAATAATGGAATGAAAATTGTAAGTAATAATCATACCATAAGGGCCTTTCTACTTACCCTAAGCAGAATTCCGAATTTTTTTAATTCCTTTGAATTATGAAGCAAATAATATTATTTTTTAATTAATTAGACTTTTTTGAAGAAAAAATGTCCCCTACTTTTTTTTCGAATTATGCGTAGTTTAGTCAGAAATAATTATGTTTTAAATAATGTATGACAGATCAGTAACTTTTTTTAACATTTACACATAGTAGGCATCTTTCATAATGACAGTTTCATTGTAATGATACTAATGATTGTCACTATCGCGTGCTATCATTTAAATTCTTACGTTTCTTAGTTGTGATCTTTGTGCTTGACTTTGCACTTCATTCGATTTTTTTACAACCACGAACCATCATGATTTTACTAACCGTGAATATGCCGATATGTATTTTATTTATGGTTTCTGTAATGGAAATAGTCTGGCGGCTCAAACAGAGTATCGGCAACGTTTCCCAGATAGAAGGCAACTTTCTGCAAAATTGTTTGGAATTCATGCAAAAACGATGGAATCAGGAGGCCTAACTCAAAAATATCGTGAATTTGGCGGCGTATGCATGGTTTAGACGAAGTAATTTTAGGATTTTTTTAACGTAATCCTACTGCAAGTGTAAGAAGAGCGTTTGCTCATGACGGTTCATGGTTGTAAAAAAATCGAGTGAAATGCAAAGTCAAGCACAAAGATCACAACTAAGAAGATAAAGAAACGTAAGAATTTAAACGATAGCCCGCGAAAGTGACAATCATTAGTATCATTACAATGAAACTGTCATCATGAAAGATGTCTACTATGTGAAAATTTTAAAAAAGTTACTGTTCCAAGTCATACATTATTTAAAAAATAATTATTTCTGACTGAACTACGCATAATTCGAAAAAAAAAGTACAGACATTTTTTCTTCAAAAAAGTCAAATTCATTAAAACATATTATTTGCATGTCGAAAAATTTCTGTTAAGGGTAGTTGGAAAACTAGGTATCCTTATTTATAACCGATTTTGATGAAACTTATGATAGTTAAAGACCCTTTCGGTATGATTATTACCTACAATTTTCATTCCATTATCTTAATCAGAAAGAAAGTTATTTTAAAAAATATCAAAATGATAAGACTCCTTTGGAGGGCCGTATCTCAGTAACGGTGATCCGGAGGACCAATGTTTATAGCTATACTTTTTTTACTAGTTTTGGCTCTACTTTCACCTCCTTAACCTTTGTACCAACTGCTCCAAACACCCTGTATATAAACTGAATTTTGTAGCACTTACTGTAGAACACTAACACTTTGTTGTTTACCGCGTTTTTTAAACAATTCAAATAAATTTTACAATTTCCGAAAACTAAACCTCCTTGTTTGTTAAAATAAAAAACAAGTAGTAATAATTTTTTCAAATATTATATTGAACGTTCTGTTGTCGAACGATTTCCAGGTATTTTTAAAGTATTAATGTTATCCATAAATAAAAATAAATTATACCAATATAAAATATATTATTGCTAAAATATGTTTTTATAAATGAAAAACCACGAAGTGTCCTTTTAAAATTAACTAATAAATATTTCTCTATGTAAAATATTTTCTGTGGGTAGCGATTTCATTTGGGTAACATTTGTTAATGTCTGGATTTAAATAACTTTTATTGGATCAATAAAATAAAACCAGATTTATAGCCCTTAGTTGTGAAAATAATTAATAACTTCCCATCACTTGTGGTGTTCAATAGTACGCATACGTTGTTTTTAAATCATTAAATATTTACAATTACATGGAAGTATAAATTGCACTAAGTATGTTAAGTATTTAAACTGCTTATTACCTTAGTGCGAATAAACTGTTTATAGGTGCTTTGTGCTGAAACTTTATTATTATTTAACTTTACTACTATTTATTAGTTGCCCTACAATACATTTCGCAAGTATTCTTAGTGTGCACTCTTAAAATCACCCCAATAAATATTATCCACACTTTAAAGAACTTTGTGGGTAATGTAGGTAGCAGAGCTACTTACATTTTTCTTTTTGCCACTGGCCGGTTTCAGAATAGAAAGCTTTTATTGGGTCAATAAAGTAAGCAAAAATAACCCTGAAAGTCATACTGTAAATTTATTGCCTTTAACAACGAGGTTATAGTTAAAAACACCTCGGTCTGCGGGAATAATTAACAGCTTCGTGCAATTTATAACAATGTTAACAGATCGCATACCTGTTTCAGTCTTTGAAAAACTCATGCTTTTCAATGATTAGGAAAGATTTATGTGTGCCTGCAATGAAATCGAAAGGGGCTTTAATAATACACTATGTGCCAGGACAGTCTGCTATTAATATCGTATGGTTTCCATTATTCAATCTTTAAATATGCTCTAAATGGAATGGGAAGGTATTAGTAACTAAAAGCCGTGGCAAACTATGTTTAAATGGCCAGTAATAATAAAGCAGTTGTAAGTAATCTAGAATTCCGAAACAGAATAGAGTAATAAGTAAATATCGCAATTAATACCATCCATTTATAACAAAAGTTGGAGTAACTGAAAATGGCACGATACATGTGCATGTTAATAAATATAAAAAACATGAATAACATTGACTATTTTTTTTATTTAAATACATTTTCAGAACCTGCTGTACGTAAGGATACATGTTAGGACATTCTTCTAATAATATACAGTGTGTAATGGTAAAAGGAATGACCAAACTTTAATGGCGACTATTTATAACAAATCTGCAAAAGAAGTTTCTATAAACATATGTCTTCAAATACTTCGTTTTTAATATACAGGGTGTTAAATATTTTTTAAATTAGAAAAAAGCAGTTAAAACATTTAAATATGACTCTTTATGCATACGAGGTATGGTTATAAAATAACGAAGATTGATGCTACTACAGACTACGCATGCGCCAAAGTCGTATGACCGATAGCTCTGTGCGTGAACCTTCCTCTTTTGATTACCGCCTTGACCGCATCTGCAGATATACTAGTTTGGCTGTGGCTTTCGCTTATATAAGATTTATTCTTTTGTTCTGTCGGAAAAATGATAAGAGTTGTAATAGAGAAACGAATTATCGTGAAATTTCATATAAAACTTGGAAAAACCGCTACTGAAACCTATTTTTGGTTTAAGAGATTTCAAGATGGCCGAGAAGACGTTGAAGATGACTCATGTCAGGGACGCTCTTCCACATAAAAAACAGCTAAAAAACTGAAAAAATCGCTAATCTGATCCGATCTGACCATCGCGTCGCGTCGGCGTCGGTTATGCAATTGAAAATGACCCAAACTTCTTGGAAAGAGTGATAACATGCGATGAATATTGGTTTTTCACTTATGGTCCAAAAATCAATCCATGAATTGGAAGAGCCCAAATTTAACAAAAATTAAAAAAAATTGAATGAGCACCTCAAAATTCAATTGATTGATTGATTTTTTCGATATACATGTACCGTCAATAGGTTCCTGAAGGTCAAACTGTTAATCAGCGTTACTACTTCGAGGTTCTTGCTAAAGGAAAGAATCAGAAAAAAAGACCCGAATTGTGGAAAAAACTCATGTCTTCTTTATCAGGACAACGCATGGGCTCACACTGCATCGTCTGTCAACACTGAAAGAAATCCACCAAGTGATGGGCTTTGCTAAGATTTTTTAGCTACAGTAGGTAAAATTTTTGCAGTCACAGAAAAAAATTCATGCTGCCGCAAGTACGTTTTGTTGAAACGTGTTTGCTGCTACAACAAAAAAAGTCTTGTGGCTATATGATTCAGTTGGAATTTTATTTTAGTCGACTGTATATCTGTCCCAAGTGAGTTGCTTTGCTCGGGTAAGTGAATGTACCTTTTTAGAATTGATCCAATTGCGGTTAGTTAGTCCTTGTTTGTAGCAAATTAGGGCTCACTTACTGTAACTGAGGCCTCACTTAATAATTTCCAGAATAAACCGGAATTCGGCTTAGTGCGCATGCGCGTTTACGCGTGCCTTATGCTGACCATGGTTTCGCCCATAGAGAAGTTAGAAGTTTCGCCATTTTGCTGTAACATGTAACATGGGATATACCTTCGTCAATCGTTAGTCGTTGGGTCCTTTATAATAAATAGACGTTTTGTGATCGAGTATTTAGTCAGTTTTCAGTTGTCTAACCGTCAGAAAGTTTTCAATTTGGGTATTTGCGTAGGTATGCAATAGTACTTATATGGATGCGTGATTATATGCACACAATGAAGGCTGGACAACTCTTACTTCTCAAAGGGGAATTCAAGATTATTTATGCTTGTTTGAAGATATGTACAACATTTTTAGTTGCATTGCATGGTGCACGAAGAGTGAGGAGAGCCAATAACACAGAAATATATTAAATACGGAGTTGACTCACTTGGAGTTAATGAGTTTACTTGCTTGAGGTTAATGAGTTGACTCGCTTGGGATTAATGAGGACTCGCTTGGGGTTGATGAGTTGACTCGTTTGGGGTTAATGAGTTGAGTCGCTTGGGGTTAATGAGTTGACTTGCTTGAGGTAGCAAAGAGATTATAGCAAAATGTTTACTTACAAGTTAGTTCCTTCCAGCAAAGCAGTTTTTTTCTTGTGGTAAGAAGGCAACTCACGTGGCGCATATTTAATGCAGATATTTTGCTACGGTTAATGGATTTTTACTAACCGTAGCAAAGAAATTCTATTTCTAGCCAAGTATAACATCCCAATGTTAGACAATCCTCTTTTTCACCTGACCTGGCGCCATGTGAATTTTATCTGTTTCCCAAGGTCAAATCTGCATTAAGAATACAAATATTATTCAAGAAACCAACATACAGTTTTTTTTGGATATTTTATTTTTTTCCTATATTATAATCTAAGAATGGAAAAACAAATACTCCCAAATTACTTTAAAAACACTTTTCATAATGTATCTTGGTGATATTTCGAAAGATTTTCTTCTTTTGTTTTCAAAATTATATATTTTTTAACAAACATGTCAAATGTTATGCTGTGAAGAAAAATGTATCTGTTTATCTCTCTACATGGACAGATGAGATATCGTACTGATCAAAATTTAATCATCATTTAACAGAATAATAGCTGACTCCTTTAATTCTCTCTTTATGTTAATTTGGGAAATGTAACTAGACTAAAACTTCATCGCTCTTTCTACAAGCATCGTATAGATTATTCATTCCACTATTCACAAAAGGAGTTTGCTTTAGTCAAATCTCTAAAGGAGTCCAGCAAATTACGTCATAATTTTTCTTTAATCAATAACTTACGCTTGGATGCATGTAGTTAAATTGTAACAAACCAGAGGTCCACAGTATGTCTCAAGGGATGAAGAATTTGATACACCGAGAAAATATTTCATGTTGCTTAAATAAAATAACATATAAGGTGAGTCATATTTAACGCCGAAATGGACGGGATTATTCTTTTGAAAAGCACTTTTCCAAAAATGGATCGCTCTTCGAGATACAGGTCATCAAGTTTTAAAAAAATATATGTTGTATGTATTTTTTGTCAACGCCTTATATTAATTCCTGAATTTGTCAAATCCACATTATGTGATGTGAATGACCAATAATAAAAATTGTAGGTACATTTGATGGAACACTTTGCCCAGGCACTAGTATCGGAACACTTTCTTCAAACGACCAGAAGGAAGTAAGGAGTGCTGTCATTAAGCAGGAATCAGTTACGGACAGTGGCAGGTTTCCTTTAGGAGATTGCGTGCTTGGTAGATACAACAGACCATAAAAGACATATTCTTTATGGACAGCCAAAATTAGTTAGCTAATGATATTGTGAGAAACAACTAATCTCCGGATTAAAATCCCGTCTAGACTTGGACACTCGTAATATATACTAAAGACCTAAAATCATTCTTCGCCACAGATCAGTTCTCATCAATATCTCATTGATGAGACTATCAAAGAAAGATCTAGCTATTTGAATGTACAACATATTTTAAATATGGGTGAAATATTGATTGTGAGTAGCAGTAACACATTTTGTAGGTAGTCAGATCATTATTTGTCGGTCGCTTCATCTGTGGCATATTGATATAATAGGAAGTTCGGTTCTACAAAAAAAAGATCTTGGCTGTCTTCTAGATAGTGTAGATGTTTTAGTCCGGAGAGTACCTGCTTGTTTCCCAAAAGCATTAATTAAAATTCCCACCATGTTATTAGCTAAAAACTTTCACTTGTAGTCATATTTATGTAGTTTTTAGAGATTAATAGGTCACCAGTAGCTAGAAAGCAATGCTTTGCATTCCTAGTAGGCACCAAGTGTGCTAAAGTAGCACAGATTGTTGAAAATGAGAGAGCACAACAGACTACAAGATGGCGGTACTTCGGGAAATATTTCAAGGTGGCTCTCATAAAAAGAAAACACAACTTTTGAAAGAAAAGTGAATAATTTCATATTGTAGACATGATTTGAAATAAATCCTTTATGCCCATTCACACAAAATTCACAAAAATTATTCTTTGAAACATTATGCAAAACAGATATTTAAAACCTTTTTTATGTGTACCATTTCCATATTGCTCTAAAGTCCTTCTGTATAGATCACATTTTTAAAAGTGTCATAGTATTTAACAAATTATCAGAAATTTAAATATTCGCAGTTAGTATACACAAATAAGATTTTCTAAATTTTTTATTGGATGGAACAAGATCATGATAATTATATCTTCTTTTAATTTTCATTTCCAATAATGCTGCCAAAGAGGCTTGTTGCTTATCGCTAGTAGCGCAGCAAATTTTACATAACTCACACTGTAATTTTGCTGCCATTTAGTAGTTATACAAAATTCAAGAACTTGTGTATGTTTAACGTATTTTTTTTTTTTCTAAAAAATGAATCATCTTAACTATCTTTTCTCGCATTTATTATTCATGTTTAGATAAACGGTAGAATTCCAATTGTGCATTCGGTTTTGCTTACACTTTCTATAGCAAAAAAAATATTTATTGCACAAGTTTTGTCATAAACAATTTTTTAAGAGTATTTTTTATATACCTATTGCAATTCGCTACAACTAATTTTAATTACAGGTTTTTTATCTCTACCTAACCAAAAATATATTGTATCTAGCTATGTAAGTAGAAAAATAAAATGTAACAGGTATACAGCAAATGATCTGTGTGCTTTTTATGAAAATAGTAATAATTGATCACTTTAAAAATCATACGGTCACTTCACTTCTATTGATATTGATGTTTGTAACTATTTTACCCAATTTGCGATCACTATAGTAACTGTTTTCTTTGTGGATTTTTTAAATAAAAATATGTCAATTTCATGTCAAAAATACCGCTTTAAAAAAGTTTGTAATATGCCAAGGTAATAGAACTTGATTTTACTGAACTGGGTGTTCTTCCTAACCTATTCTTATTTAGACTTAAACTTCTCATTTTTTAAAAAGTATGAGTTTGAGTGTAGAATGTTGGCAGGCATTATCGACTATAGGACAATACCTCAGGGTAATTCGTTATCGACGACTAGGATGCGACAGATATACACACGCGTATTCTTCCGCCGATGCAGTTCTTCATCCGCTTCATGTAACTAAATGCCACCGAATACCAGTAGTAATCTGTTTTTGCCGTTTTTTGCCAGAACCTCGATGTTATTGGTGGCATTTTTTATCGATCGTGTAGTATACAAAGTGTTCGACAGATTATCGATTACTCGTACTATTAGAGATAGTATCCCTGGCAGCATTTTAAACTCTGGCGCGGTCAGATCGGCGGCAGTTTATCTTTCAGTCATTACGGTTTGTAAGAATTTCGTTCTATGAATTATAGCGTCCGCGACATGTAGTTATTTATTTCCGATTATCTTTATGTTTAAATATAGCTTACACTAATGGCTATATATCTTACATACATTGTAAAGAAAATTATATAGGTAAAATTGCCTTGAGGTACGTGCTATTTTTCTAACATTTATGATAAATTTTAGTTACTAGAATTCGAATCTATACAAAATGTACAAGTGGGAAAACGTTTTCACATTTTAGTTGTCACAATATGTACAGGCTGATTCACTATATTTTGACCACCCTCTTAACTTTTTGTTTTAAGAGTTATAAAAAAATGTAAAACACAAAAGTTGTACGATTTTTTATGAATTTTTCGAAATTGATATTATAACCAGCGTTCAAATAAAAACGTGGTCGAAGTTGGCTCTGACACATTGGACGTAGGGAGTAGCTTATAGCGACCAACTTAACCTCATTTCTCAACGAGCTGTATAGCAGCTGTCAGTTTCAATAACGTTAATGACTATATAACTTTATTTTAAAGAATAATCGTGATAACAATAACAAACAATTAAAGGAGCTGCGGAAAGTGTCCCCCTCCTTGTTATAACAATAAATTAAAGCAGCTGCTGAAAGTGTCCCCCTCCTTGTTCCAAGCACTTTTCACACCTGTTCCTCAAAGAATTAAAGACATTTTCTAAGATGCTCGGGGTATTGTTAATTTCACGAATCTTGTCTATAAGTCGAGCCTGCAGATGGTTTAAATCAGGAATAGGCAGTTCAAAAATAGTGTTTTTAAGGTAAGGCCACAAAAAGAAATCACACGGCGTAATATCACATGACCTCGGTGGAAATTCATGTTCAGCATTGAGACTTATTAGTCGATTTTGGAAAACTTCCCTCAACATATTCATCGTCTCGCCTGCCGTATGTGCCCTTGCGCCATCTTGTTGAAAGTAAAAGTTTGTAATTTCGTTTTCTTCCAGCTGGTTAACAAAAGGAGCGATAATTTCTTCTCTATACCTTTGCGCAGTAAGAGTACCATTAAAAAAAATAGGTCCATAAATCCTCCTTCGATTGAGAGCACACCAAACTCCAATTTTTTGAGCGTGTAGAGGGCCCTCGACAAAAAAGTTATCTGGTTTTTCAGAAGACCACATTCTCATATTCTGTGAGTTTACGTAACCACTTAAATGAAACCAGGCTTCATCAGAAAAAAAGGTGATATTATGAAGTTCACCGTAGTTGTTTAAAAACCATTCACAAAATACAGCCCGTCGCGGAAAATCAACTTCATGAAGTTCTTGCTGACAAGTTAAACGATAGGAGAACAAACGCAAATCTTTTTTTAACACTGTGTGGCAGGTACCGACTGATACTCCCACCATTTGTGATAAAACACGTACAGAAGTTCTTGGCGCATTTTCCATTATTTGTTGGACTTCGCCCTACGTCCAAATTTTCAGAACCAACTTGACCACGTTTTTATTTGAACGCTCGTTATAAGTCCAAACAAAAGGACCGCGGATGTTAACTTTGATAATTTAAATGGAACACCCTGTATATTTTTACATATTTGGATAGAACGTCCCCTGTCGAGTCATATAGGGTTTGTTGGTTCCGTCTCTAACAATAAGCGAGATACTATCAAAAAAAGAAAATAGTCTTTTTTATTAGGAAAATAAGATAATTGTTAGACCTATTTCAGGCACTTCTGCCTTTTTTCCAATTACGTACATAAGAAATGAGAGATTTAGTTGTGATATATTTTGACATATTGGACATTGATATGGACCAAAATGCGTATAGGTATTCCAACTAAATCTCACTAATTAGGCCGTGAGAGGCCTAATTACTCACGGACAATGTTATTATTTAATTAAAATAGTATACACAGCAGCAGAAAATTGAAGTATTAGGAATTAAAATAGTGTAAGGAGAAGATCTTTGCACTATTTTAATTCCTATAAATTTTTTCCAAAACTAAGTGTTCTTAGTTACAAATAACAAACTGTTTTATTAATTTGTATGCAAGCATTTTAGTTACACTCTGTATATACAGTTAAAAAATATATGAACTTTAGAATCAAATTGATGAAGTGGAAATCAAACTTAATTATCAAATTAATATTAAGCAAATATAATTCAACACATAAAGAAATCCTTTAATTCTTTTTAACCTTTCAAAACATATTTTGCAAGATTTAAGGCTCTGAAAGAATATAACGTCCTTGCATTTTAAATCATGTGCTGCATTTACTTTTAAATTAGAGCTTCTGCAAAATTATATTCTTTCAGTAGAAATTAACCTTATTTACTACATTTGCATACAAGAGTTGTTGCGCTTAAAACAATTTCGTCGGGAAAATTTGCTTTTTTTTAAAATTGTCTATAAAACATTTACGTTGTTTTTAAAATTCTATATCACAGTTTATATAAGTTGTATATATTCATTATAATATTTCCCCAGTTATTGTCTACATTTTCTAATCAAATGAAGCATAGTTTTTAATCTAATCTGTAAAAAATTGGATTTATCGAATATTTGCTAACATTAAATGAGTTTAATGTATTCTACTTGCTTATACAGGGTGTTCCACCTAAGAGAGTTTCTTCTGTAACTCATTCAGTTTTGCATTCACCCATAACAAATAATATGGGTCATTCCTTTTGAAAAAAAGTCCTTTAATTATAATCGATTTTATACATTTGACCTTTAACTGACCTTAAACCAGAGCTAATCGTGTCAAACGGACACCGGATTCGGATTCAGCGACCCCAAAACCATATGAATACCATGGTCTTGTCTTTCGAACCTGCCACTTTTTTTTTGTGGGGCTGTGTAATCATTGTTAACTATTCATCTTGTTTAGAGTAAAATAGTATTGGCAGCCTAATTGCGTTGTATTTATAATACCTACATGACAAATATGTAGCTCTTTAAGTTTTTAAGAGGCCTTACAGAAACAAGAACTTACCAAATCAAAGCAAAGAAAATAAAAATTCCAAATCCAAAAATATACCTAATAGAAATGATGCTTTTACAGTGTTTAATCTTTCAGCCTAAAACAATTATCTTGAAGTTATTATAAGGACTTAGGAAAAGCCCTGTATATGTATAAATTATTAAACCCATTTTAAAACGTTGTTTCCTATGCAGTTGTTAACAAAATTTCATACAGAATTGCTGTGTTTATGTGTACATGCAAAAAATGTTTATTTTATTCTAAAACATAGTCACAGGAACTAGCAACTAAAACATAAAACAATATTCAATATTTGCATATAGTTCCGGGGCCAATCCCATCGGATGGAGCGAAATGGAATTGCGTTTTGCGCAAACACGATATTTTCTTAAAATAAATATTAGCAAATTTACAGATAGAACAAATATTTCCGATAAATCCGCATAAATACATAGCGATTTGTATAGCCCAGTTGTTTATCAATATCACAAATTGTAAATGTCAATCGCGTTCAATATTCAAACATGGTCATATCTCTCAGTTGCAGTGTTGACACAAATTTTAAATAAAATTTTTATTGCATGTCCTTGTGGTTATGTAAACAAAAAAGTTAATTAAACATGCATCTGTATTATGAATCATAAACGAAATATTCATGTATGCTAGCTAAAAAGATACCTAAATAAATAAGCGTGAATTTCGATTAAATATTAAATAGTGTAGTCGCAGTCAGTAGTTAACAATTTTCCATTGATATCGCTGTGTTTGTTGATTTTTTTAAATTTTATAAAGGCAGAAATACAGTTGGGACCTGGGAAACTGAAAGATCAAGATCAAAAATATTTTTATATGACCATATTGGCCATTGAGAAAAAGTTGCGATGGAAATTTCATTGCAGGGTTAGTTATTTTAAATCCTTGCAACCACAAGGGAAGATCAAGAAATTATCCAGTAAATGCCATTTCGATGGTAGGAGAAGCATATGTAATTTCATTTTTGAAACTTCGATTGGTACATAATTACTTTGCGCGCTCACTTTATTTATGTTATTGATGTTTTGCTATAATTTGTTTTTCATAAAATCATTTATTGCTGTTTAGGTTCGTCATATTATGCTTTACTACTTCGAAAAATAGGACAACAGCGCAGTCGTTTCACGATCTCAAAGAAACTTTTAGTGAAAGGACGATTGGAGGTAAGACAGTGTATACATGGTTTAATCGCTTCGAATCCAGTGACATCAATGATGAACCAGGAAGAAGATGACCATCGGATATCGACGATCAAACTCTTCTGGCAGTCATGAAAGAGGACGAAAGCTTGACAACCAGTATGTTGTCCAAAGACTGTCGATCATTCCATGATCGTTCGTCGTCTTAAAAAGCGTGGTAATTGGCTGAATAGGTCCCCCACGAACTCTCCGACAACAGCAAAGCGGACCAGTTTCGAAGTTTCAGCGAATTGCAGCAGAGAAATGAGCAAACACCGTTTCTCGAGAATCTCGTCACAGCAGACGAATAGTGGTTGCTCTTCAAAAACGTTAAAAGAAAAATGGTTCGTGTTTCGCTGGACGAAACACCGAAAGGAATACCAAAAGATTTACAACGTAAGAACGGTTTCTACATGTGGTAAGTTTCGTAGGACAGAAGCAGAATCACCTCAAAAAGCATCTGCTTCTGGTGGAGTGACAATGGTTTGCTATTCTTTTCCATTTTCGTTTTTCAAAATTATTATTGAAGCAATAATTCAACATCAACAGCGACGTCTGTCTAGCTCAGCTCTATCGCCTCCATTCTGCTTCCATAACGATAATGCGCGTCCACGCGTTGAGTTTCCTGTTGTAGAATCCATCGCAAAAAAAGGACGGGAACTGCTTCTCCATTCGGCATATTCTGCTACAGAAACGCCTACGGACTATTACATCAAACACTCAATGAAAAACTGGCAAACAAAAAAAATTTGGATTTGGAAGAATTGGTGACCGGTGCTTCCAAGAATCGTGACTTCTTCATTTTTTTTTTCATTTATTTATCTTGTTGTGGACAAAAAAGGATTGTATAACAATAGTCAAATAAACATATAATAACTTAACCTAGGACACAACAGCAGAAAAAAATTCCAATAAAGAATAAAAACACTTATCTACTAAAAATAATTTCAGTTTTTGTTTAAATTGAGATATTGTAATCTTATCAGTCTTCGCTTGTGGAACCGACCTTCTACCAAACAAATGGGAATCAGCTATTGAAGTCGATATGCTCCAGAACAATGATTTAAATATGTTCATATTTTAATCTCTTTTGCTGAATAAATTAATTAAAAAATTATAAAAAAACGTGTTGATAATAATTATGCACAAACCAATATCATATTTTGGAGCTGGATTATAATTGCCTAGTTTCGTATTTTCTTCCACAAGATCACATAAAAAATATATTAGTATACTTAAATGTGCCTTATTCCGTCGACTAAGATTGGTTTTATACAATGTAATTGTATCTGAGAAATACTTTCTGTTAAATTATCGAATTAACATATATTTTTAAACTTATCAGTACAAAATGTACTAATGCTGTTAGCATAGGACAGGTATATAAATATACAGCTTATATACAGATAGGGTGGCCAAATGAAAACGAAACATTGCCATTTTCAGGAAATGCGTCAAGATTGTAGAAAAACGCTCAGACCCGTCGATTTTAGATTAAAGGGGGACATTCTTTGCTGGTATTTTTGACTCCGCCACTTTCACCCCCAAGCAAGGGTAAGCATCACCCCAAAATATTTAAATAGCATTGGGAGTTGAGTAATATTTCTTTTGAAAGCTCTTACAATTCTCTTTACAATAGACTTTAAATTTTATAATTCCGCCCAATACTTTGAAAAAAATTTACATTTTGAAATTTAAATTATGTTTAGTTGCTTACTTACTACTTAGTTGATTAAATGTTCAAACTGATAACCGCCCGCTTCCATACAATAATAAAGATTTTGTTCGCATAAGTAAAAATCAAATGATCTTCATCATACTCTGAACATTTTCAATAATATCAGTCAAGGCAGGGTCAATAGCATCTTCCAGTAATTGCAAATACATTTGGCCAGTCAAATTACTAGGTAGAAAAAAAGGACCAACCAGCGGGTCACCGAAAATTCCAGCCCATACATTTAATTTTTCCGGTTGCTGTGTATGCACCTCGTGAACAACTCTTGAGTTTGAATCGGACCAATAGCGGTAATTGTGACGATTTACCGCCCCGTCCAAGAAAAAACTGAATTCATTAGAAAAACAGATGTTAAAAAGGAACTGTGGATCGTTCCCTGCTCGCTCACTCATTATTTCGCAAAATTGCAAACGGCGGTCATAATCATCCTCATGAAGTTCCTGGACTAAATGTATTTTGTATGGATGGAATTTATTCTTCTTCAAAATGGTTTGTATGCTAGTTCGATTGATCCAAGACACAGATTCCAGCTACTTCGTACTTAATGTAGGATCAAGATGAACTTGTCCCAAAACTGTAACTTCTTTAGCTTCATTAACTATAGGTTTTTCAATTTCTCGTTTTTTATTGGCTACGTAATTTTTTTACTTCCTCCTGACATGTTGATCTTGATGTTGTTGATTAAATAGCTGAGCTGTTCTATTCGCACAATTATTGTTCATAAAGTAAAGCGAAATGATATCTACCCTTTCCGCAATGGAATAAACCATAGTTTTTAATTTTCAAAAACACAATTAAATAAACTACCAACCAACGCTTCCAAATAATACTAGAAAATAATTTGGCATCCACTAATTTTACGTTCATTGTGTGTGTATAGCATTCATTTCTGTTTTTTACAATTGTGTTTTTTTTACGAAAGTGATACATAACAAATCGTCAAAAACCAATGTAACGCAAGAAATACTAAATTTATACCACTGACGTACTTAACTCGAATGACTGACATTTTTACCGTTACTAATTGTTTGTACATAAGTTTCAACTTTAAAATCAAAATTCTTAATAAGTATTGGACGGAATTATAAAATTTAAAGTCTGTAAGAGCTTTCAAAAGAAATATTACTCAACCCCTAATGTCATTTAAATATTTTGTTGTGATGCTTACCCTTGCTTGGGGGTGAAAGTGGCGGAGTCAAAAATACCAGCAAGAATATCCCTCTTTAATCCGAAATCGACGGGTCTGAGCGTTTTTCTATAATCTTGACGCAGTTCCTGAAAATGACTCTTTCCTTTTCATTTGGTCACCCTGTATTTTACTGCATGTGCCCGTAGCGTTCTTAGAATATGTATGTATATTTTTGTAAACACTGCGGAAAAAGTTATAGTTTAATCAGTTTAGTTTGGCGTTCCTACAACTATGCATATTATAGATAATACTGTTTGTACTAAAATTAAACATTTAAGAAATGATATATTTATAAACATACTCAAGTTGAGTGAGAAAAAAATGAAAACATTAAAAAAATTAAGTATATAAAAACTAAGTCTCTTGTGGAAGTAGCAGATATTTTGAACTTTCAGTTTTTAATTTAGATTTTTTAGCTCTGTGTTTTATTCTGTTCCAAAACTGGTATGTAGTTAAATTAAAATTTGGATTTTAAATTAATATAATTTTTTAAATTGGATTAGACAAATTAAAAGATAATTTAATTAAAATTCTTGCTATAGTCGATTTTTACGGTAGACCAAGTTTTTTTTGGAATGCCTAGTTTTGAGCGAAACGTAAACAAAAATATTAAGATCACATATTCACATTACGAAAACCATCCGTCAAAATTTGATGAACAACATTAAATAGATGAGCACTTGATATGAAAGCAATCTCCTCGACTTATGGATGTTTATTGGCAAACATAGGGGGGGGGGATAAATTAAAAGGCCCTATAGTGATTTTCTGAAAAATCGCTTTAATTCAAATCTTACGTCCCAAAGAAATTTTCTTGGTAAGCCGCACTATATCTAAAAAAGCAGTGGTGTTCTTTAACTAATTTTTATGTACCACTGCTTTAAAAATGTTTCCCAATGTTACTTTACCATTTTTAAGTACTTTCAATGCAAACTAACTTTTTTAAAAGAAACAAAAATTTATACTTTTGAAAATTATAAGCTTCATAAAAAAGATACATATTAACTACAGATATGAAGGTTTTGGTGGGCGTTGAATAATTTTGATGTTTGATTTTTTGGTAAAAAAAATCCCTAATCACGACAGAACACACATAAAAAAATAAATTTGAATGTGGCGTAGTGGCATCATTTCTATTGTACTTAGTTTTGTAGATTCATTAAGACGCCTTGTATGTATATACAAAAAAGTACCATTGCTCGGGTGGTATTTTATCAGAAAATTTTGAATCAATAAAATATTTTGATTATATTTGATGACATATATTTCATGCCACTATCACTTACCGTGAAGTTGCCATTTTTTTGATACTGTGGAGAATTAATAATTTAGTCATCTTCGTTTCAACAGTGTCGGTTGCATTTTTGGCTATAGGCAACTTGCAGCTAACATGGTACGATTTGGACATGTTTCTGCGGCAAAAATTGATACGAATATTGAGAAACTTACCTACTACAGTCAATACAAAGAAATATAAAGTGTGTAAAAGCAATTTGAAGAGTTTTGTGTTGTAAGAGATCAGTGTGAGAATCAATCTTTTATTGGAGAAAATTGCTTGTATTTTGAAAGATTGGAAGAGAAATATACCAAAAAGACAGGTCATTTTATAAAGAGAGGCTAGTAAAAATAATGATTGAAATAATGTGGACTACGACAGCTAAAAAATATAACGAAGGTTTTGGAATTAAAATTGATGTGAGATTTAAATTTGCTGCACGTAAAATGATACAAACTGATCCAGAAAAAAAGAAAAAAACAGTTCATCAACTTTCACCTAGAAAGAATTTCTAAAAATTGTCCAAATTTACGATGAAGAAATGCCAAACAATCTTCAAGGGAACATTATTCATGTTATGTCCTATAAGCTGTCATTTCTAGGAGACAAGGCAGCTGTCTAATTCATGTTTTTAAGGGAAAAACGTTCCAAGACGCATCAAGTGCTGACAGAATTGAGTACAATCCCATATTTTATAAATTGTAGTAAATGGTTAATAAAGAACATTGCTAGCTCAATTCGGTAAGTCAGAATGTAGAGTTCTAGATTTTTTTAAATATTTTTCTTCGTTCAAAAAGTTTTTGTCACATCTAGGTGATAACACTCCACTATTTCGTACACCAAATCAGGAATGGCATAAAACTAGTATATGGCCCAAAGATATCCCAGTTGGTAGGAATGAAACCTTTAAGTGCACAATCAGTTCTACAAAAAAGCAGGTCACGACAACAAAAAGTTTAAACTCTGTAACTTTGTAAACTCTGTTAGGGTAAATGAAAATCAATTAACAAAGATAACAAGCCACTGAAATAAATTTAAGTTCAATAAAACCTTATTCACATTCAGAAGAGTTTTGTGTCCTCACTTTCAACCTCAACATAATTTCTGACAAACTTCTAATAGTTCAATCAAAAATTTCAACAAATGTATTTTCAATTATCAAAATTTTAATTAGGTTTAAGTTTGATGTATGTTTTAATATCGTAAAGATCGATAAATATATACTAGTGCAAATTATCAATAATTTGGGCAAACACAGAAGTATGGACTAATTTCATTTTCATTGGTTTCAAGTAATAATGAGAAACTGTAATATCTTTGTTGATATGTTAAATTTGACAGAAGAATAAAATTTTCATTCAAATATTTAGTATCATTCACTAAAATTTGGTATTGATCTTCTGGATCAAATCCGAACACCTTAAATACTTTGTTTTATTAAAACAATTTTGCTACAAATAGAAATTTATATGACATTATATAACAGTTATTTAAGATGACAGCATGTGTGGAATGTCAATGTTTACCGAACTAATCAATATTCCTCCGACAATAGAAGGTTTTTGCCTCGCATTGTCTATCATCGATAACACGGAGAATTAATAAGATCCCGTCTGTTTACGTATCCAGTTCATTGGCCGTCTGTGTAATAACTTATAACTTAACACCTTCCTACGCCTAGACGTCATTTACGTTTAATTTAATCCATTTCAATTCGCTGCGGTGTACGCTTAATAGTAAGTGTCAGTAGAATTTGTCGCAGTCAGGAATTAGACTTTACTTCAACAACAGAGTGAATCGAGTATAATTAAAGTCGTTGGCGGCGTCAGTTCGCCTTTGAATCCAATAGTTATTAAGAATCGTTAATTAATCCAGCGGGCGTTTTTATGAAGCACGGAGTTGTCCTTTTGGTTGGTGGTTTGCTTTTCGTTTGGTTCCGTTCAATTTTCTTGAAAATTGAGCATAATTAGAAAACTGAAAAATAGAGTAACATGAACCAGGAGCATGAATTACATCCAGCCCAAATCTGACGTCGCAAATACAAGAATATTTTGCTTAAAACAAAAGAAAAACAAAAAAACAAAATCATAATTGTTCATAATCAATTCAATATCCAGTGTGTTTTTTTTATCAAATTACACCACATCATCACATTCAACAAAAATTGAACTAAAAAACACTTGCTTATAAATTTACTTAAAAGAAAGTCCAGGGCTGCTAAGTCCTGAACATATTCAGAATTTTTATCAGCTTCTTCTAAAAGCGGAAATAGTTTAATGGTTAAAATAAGGGTTACTTTTTTAAACATTGTAATACACATACAAGGTGTATCACGAAGAGGGCCCAGTAGGATTATCTCAAAAAATAGTTAGAATTGAAATCTGAAAATTTGTATACAGAAGTGTATTAAAAAGATATATTTAATGAAAATATTGTCAACTTCCTCGCACTTCTGGTTATATCTCAAGTCATCATCAACTCTGTTATTTCAAATGGAACACTCTGTATATTTATGCATTTTATAATTCTATGACAAATTCTAGATTAATTTCATATAAGGTACTATAGAGCAAAATGTGACAGTTTTCAAGTTATTATACTTAATTTTCGAAAAAAATTGAGGGATGCAAATGATTTTTTAAAACAGAATAATTTCGACATTTCCCTTTATTTATTAATGAAATTTGACATTGATAATTTAAAAGCAGTGGAATTCAGTCGGTTTATGTTAAATTTGCAAAAATTCATACAGTGTGTTTAAAAACGTGTGGCTAATGTGACGTGTGATGTTGAAGTTGAATTTACTCAAAAATGTCAAATGGTACACCCTGTATATTATTACATGAATAAACTTACTTTAAAATTATACTATAGTTCCCTATACCCAATGTCAACAGTTCTTGTGTATCTACGGTGGATTTGATGCATTAAAGAATTGACTAATAAACGGTGTATGTCTATTTAATATACTGAATTATTGTTTTTAATGACTGCTTTTTGAGATTCTGACTACTTTTTGAGATAACCCTACTGGCCCCTTTTCGTGATACACTCAATCATAGTGGCTGCAATAACCCTTTATTCCTTGGATCGTAACAAAAGACGCATTTATCTTAATTTTTCCGTTTTTTCTATTTTTTTATTGAATCCTTTTTTGAGACGCTCAATTTTTTTGAAAGCATCTGTCGTACTGGAACCGTTGCTCTGCACTAATTAAACTCATCATGATAGCCACTTATTTAAAATTTAACGAAATGGTCTGTATAAATTTAACTCAAAAAATCTTATATGCATTTGACATCACAGAGAATAATCTTGAATCTCTCTTGATTTCTTAATTTTCCTATAGTTTTAGTAATGTTAAGTTGAATCTGACCTGGTTTAACTCCAGTATGAACTGAAATGTGTGATGCTGATTTTCACTTACATATAGTTCTGCAAAAAAAAGCTTATTACAATGAAACAATACATTTTGCAATAGTTACTAGAGCATAATAATATATAAATAATAATAATAAAAATCTAATCTTCTGTTTCTGTCTTTTCTCCTATGCTTTATGAAAGAGCTCTAAAGAGATCTTGATAAAAATGTATGTAACTGCTATGAGAGAAGTACACTACAAAAGGATTAGTGTTCGTATTTTATTTGTTTAATTTTTTTGTTTAAATTATTTAATTCCTGCCCTTCTGGTATTAAAACATACTTTTGTTAATTACTTTTTTCTTATAGTGATATAAGTAATTCGAGATTACTCACTTCTCTGTAGCGAGTTTTCCAAAATAACTGTTCATTAGTTGCGAATACGATTTTTGCTAAATTTATATTTTTTCTTTTCTGCCTGATCTAGTCCAATCCTAGCATATCTTTTTCTTTCGTGGTTTCTTGTTTCGTTTTCGCCATAATTTAACGTTTATTTTCTTCAACTATCAGTAACCTTTGCTTTTTTTGTCCAGGTAGGAACTTGCTGAATTTTCCACTTCTTATTTTTTGCACAGTAAATATTTTCACGGTTTTTTCTTTATTTTGCTTTAATGTCATATTAAATTTGAGCCTGTTTCAATTGTCTTTACTTGTTTTAGATTGATCTTCACACCCACCTGGCTTCTTACATACTTTATCAAATATGATATCTCTTATACAAACTTTAGCAAAATAAATGAATTGCGAAATTTTCTAGAATGGCATGCAGAATAAAAAAATTTATAAAAAATGTTTGCATTATACAGGCTGTTGCAAATTCGCTTCTCACTACAGAGATCTCGGAAACGGTAAGACATACGAACTAGTTTAAATGGGGTCAAAGTTACGCAATCAGGAGACCAACATTATGCCTCTAAAAAAACCAAGGCTAACATGATTAGTTTTCGAAATATTTGAAAAAAACTGAAATTTTGGAAATCCGTTTTTGTTTCATTTCAACCTGTATACAGGGTGTCCCGAAATTAATGCAACACAGTTTGGTCACAGATTCTTAAGACAAATTTAGGGGACCCGTATTTTTAATTTTTGCCAAGTGGCCCCCTCTTTTGGAGTTATAGCCCCCTGAAGTCCGCCCCTAAGTATAACCTTTTTCTATATCTCAGAACCCTATTGTACGAGAATCACTGAATTTGGTACACAGAGGTTTTATGACATGTGGAATCTGATGGTGCTACGTTTTTTATTATTAGTCCACTAATGAGCCATTAAATTTAGAAACTTTTTGTCTTTTTATACTTTTTTCGTAAAACGCAATGTCTTCGAGAAAAATGTCAAAATGTGATCGAATACATATCGTGATTCGCCATTTTCCTCAAAACATTGCGTTTTACGAAAAAAATATCAAGAGACAAAAAAGTTTCTAAATTCAATGGCTTTCTAGCTAACTAATAATTTAAAAAAAATCAAATTTGCAACCAAATTTTTCTGGTTCCAAAGACAAGGGGGCCCACGAAAAAGTGTCTTAAAGGGGTTTCTCGCCAAAAAGAGTAGCACTGTGAGATTCCACATGTCATAAAACCCCTGTATATCAAATTTAGTGATTCTCGTGCAACATGGTTTTGAGATATAAAAAAGACTTCTTAGTGGCAGATTTCAGGGGGCTGTAACTCCGAAAGAGGGAGCCGGTTGCCAGTTGGCAAAAAGAAAAAATACGGGTCCCCTAAATTTGTCTTAAGAATCTATGACCAAATTTTGTTGCATAAATTTCGGGACATCCTCTATATTAAAACTGCTATTTGTTCCGTTTTTTACAGTTTTTGAGGTTTTTGATAGATGGATTTGTTTAATCACAAGTTTTTTTGAATATCTGTTATTCCTCACATCCCTTTTCCTTTCTTAAAATCAAATACTGCTAAGTCTATTTTTCTTGCACAGATATTTCCTTACAACAACTTTCATATAACACTACAAATATTTTTATAATTTTTTTTATTTTGTGGGTTTGCTGTTACTAATGTTTGTTTTTTCTTATTTTTTTCAGATTGACGTCAAAATACAAAAGAATTATTCATATTTTGTTATGGAAATTAATAATAATAATCTACATTAAGTCAAGAAATTTTGAAAATTTTCTGGTGTTGAAAGTTCATTTAAATTTTGCTGTTTCAATCAAATTAAAGTATTTGATATGGGTTCTGTCGTTTTGTTGCTTGCTGGAAATGACATCCTCTTATTATGGTAAATGGCTCGTTATATTTCTATGACACCTGTAAAAATTTTTTATTTGAATTTATTAAGAAATCTATGTTTTTATGCATTTATTTTTTATTTGCATGCTTTATTCTAATTTTTAAAATGCATGTGGATGTAAATTTTTTTTACTTATTATTTCATTTTGGTTCCAGCCGCTTTCCGTTTTCGTTTCTTGAAAATTTGAATAACCCCATGTACTATTTGCCTATTTTAAAGCATTTGTTAATATCACATCTACAAAAAGATACAGTATTCAGTAATTACTATTCGAATTTAGTGTGGTATGCATATTCTTATCTCGTTATTATTATCTTTCATTGCAACCAAATTATCTACTAATTAAGGTTGGTATCTCCTGTAGGAAGTGATACTGATAAATACAGTAATAACTATTTTTTGTTGTCACGAGATAAGGAGAAAATATATAGATAAATTGATGATTAATTAACGAAAATGTGTGGTGCAATTCATTTCCTGATCGGAATGTACGAGTTGTGACACAAACTAAGATTAATTAATTACATGTTGATAGATTAGTCTGTTCTAGCAGGAAAATGTATTATAAATTTAGATTAATACGAATTACGTAACTCTAAAATAAGCTTCGCTATAAATAAAAGGTAATTTTTAATTGATAGTTGAAGCTGTTGGATAAGACACATTTCCAGCATACCTGTGACAAAAATAGGCTTACTCAATAATAGGATCAGTAAAAAAACAATCAGAACTTAATTAATTTTTACGCAAGGTGGTAGTAGTTTTCAAGATATTGACTCTTTTTTGGAATTCGTGAAGATTGAAATATATGTAAAAACTGTTTTACATTGACAATTTATTGATCAATTAATTGATGAAGTCGCGTCATCAATAAATTGGACAAGTGTAATGCACCAAATCAGCTATCAAATAACTTCATTAATTTATTCAAGTTCTTGAGGAATTAGAGCATGTCTAATTTTCGTCAATTTCTTCGTGAAGTTCGGAAGTACCAACCCAACAGCCTCAGATCAGTAATGAGGTTATGTTATTGGAATATGTAAATAATTGTGTGGCGTCGTGCTAGTTTTGCATTGTTTTTACTGATTAGTTATTTACAAAAACTATATAATATGTGTCAGAACGATACCGCTGTTGTATCACTACAATTATGCGTGGAAAAGTGACATTTTTGAAATTTATTTGCTTCTTTGATTCATTGGTAGAACTGATTCATACGTCAAAAAACTTGACAAAGTCTGTAGCAGTGTAAAACCACACTGTTTACCAATAAATTCGTGAATTAATTGATGAATAAATTGTCAATGTAAACAGCTATATATCACTACTCTACGTCAACATTTCGGGGTAACATCTGAAAAAATAAATATTTATTAATTCCACTTCAAGATTACTTTAGTTGTTTAAAAAAGTTTACGTCAAACTAACATTTTTTTCTAGAAAATGTGTATTTAGTACAGATTTTAAAATGTGTACTAGTTACTTACAAATATTTCATTTACAAAAAAAAAACACGATATCACATGGACTTTAATGTAACAATGCCATTAATGATTAAACAAAAACAAATTTTAAATTTTATTTCCTCTTTTTTATTCTAAATGTAAAAAAACAATTAACTACTGTTTATATGAGTAAAAGTAACAAAATAGGACATTTTCATCGAAATTTAAGGCTTAAATGTGAACAAATTTACTTGTGTCGTAGAAAAATAACCAAATTTTTTCTTAAGTGAAAAATGGTGATCATAAAAAACGGTAAAATAGAGAATACAATTTACACCATAACGGAGGTAATCATTATTTATCAGTCGAGGATGATTTTGCGCCCGAGCGGAGCGACGGCTGGCAATAGAGTCCGATACTGGTAAATTATACTTAACTACTGCGTAGTGTATAACATTTTATCTTCTACCACAGTTATTTATGGTTCATGAAATAAAGATTAGATTTTATTTTTTGACATTTCTTAATCAATTCATTTTGGCATTATACGAAATCTTGCAATGTCGCCTTGGTTGTTTGGATTTTGTCGTTTCTAAGGTGTTTATAAATTTCTAAATGATTTTCAAATAGAAAGTTTAGCAAATGCTGCCTGCGAATTTTTATTGCTAGAAAAGTTGAAAGTACGCTACGGACGAGCATATAGAAATTTCAAAGAACGGTGCCAGAACAAAAATACTGGTGTTTCTTAAATGTCACTGCTAGCATATTTCTTGGAGAAGTCAAGAACTTTAAAGTCACCGGCGAGTTTGTGAAGTGAATACCCAATGATTAAGTCAACTATTTTCATAGAGGAGAACGTGGATATATCAAAATACCCCAAGCTGAAAGCATTTTTGAAACGTAAGAATGACGACTATACACCTAAAAAGTTAAACGTTTTTACAAAAGAACAAGTGAACGATTTTCTCGTTCAGGCACCCGATAACATATATTTGCAAATGAAGGTAGCGATGGTCTTAGGCATTGCAGAACCATGCCGTTCTAATGAGTTATACAAACTTACGTACAACGTCAATTCCGACATTATTTTAGTTACAATTCCAGATTCTAAAAATGGTATGTTACGTAGGTTTACAATTACTGGGAAGTAATTGAACCCAGACGAGAGTCTGGGTTCTGTTTCTCACCTAGAAATTCTCAAGAAATATATCAAGATTAGTTTGGAAATTAAAACTGAAATTTCACGCTTTCTTATGCACTATCAAGCAGGTAGATGTTGCAACCAACCAGTCGGCAAGAGTACCCTTTCTATGATTCCTAATAAGATTACACAGTTTTTGAAACTAGAACATCCTGAAACATATACAGGCCATCCATTCCGAAGAATATCGGCAACGTGGTGGGTGGAAATCTGCCACATTTGCAGAAAGTTATGTTGCTGACAGTTACAAAAATGAAATAGCCAAAAGGATTCTGTACAATGACACTTCAACTCCAAGTTCTAGTAATACGTTGCATCATGCTGTTTTAATGGATCAGTCAGATAATATTGAGTCTCCGGTGACTGAAATAGAGCGGTCAAATCATCTTGAGAAATAGTGACAATTAGTAAACGCGAGGGGAATAATTATCCAGATTTTATAAATGTTATTAAATGTAATAACTGTACAATTACTATAAATATTCATTCATAATAATTAATAAAGTGTAATGTTCATCAAATATTTCTATTATCCACTTACCTCCTTAAAAACAATGTATTAATAGTCTGTTTGCTATAGTGGGAGCAGATAAAAAATATTACGTAAACAATAAAAATCTAATTTTGTAGTTGTGACACCCGAAACATTAACCTAAGGTAGTGATTTAAACCATTATCTGGAAAACTAAGAGACCTTAGACAATTTAGTTATTCTGGTTAGTCATCTGTGGGCTCGTACCTTTAATCTCTTTAGAAAGTATATTTTGCCCATCTGAAGTTTACAACCTTATAGGCAAAAATTTCAGCTCTTAACTGATCCTTATAGCACAGTTTTTTTATTCATTTAATTTTTAAAATAATTAAAGAACGAGAAACTACCTGAACAATGCTACAAGTAAGCGTTTTCAGACAATAGCGCACTAAGGGAGGAGTTTTGTGTAGTCTAAAATTAGGCTCGCACCATATCAACTCTTTCTTGACTCATGTACATGGTGTTTCATAATATCACATTAAAACTTGAAAACGAAACATAAAAATCGTCACGTGTATCGTCACTATGCACTGAAATAATTAACTTTATAATTTATAAGGTTATACACTTACACTACATAAGGACATTTCAAAAAATAAAATAAATTGTAAGAAAGTAGTGTTGACGTATGCAGCCATTCCTGTTTCGCAGAATTAACGTGGCAGTTTATTTTTTATCCGCTTACCATCCCGTCATATCATACCATGTGTGAAGTCAACTTCGCAGTAGTGGCTTTTCAGATGCGATAATATTTAACACGCGAGTAAAGCGTCATCGTTTTACAAACACTTTATACAGAATTGTGTCCCATTAAAGATACTTCATTAACTGCATCTAAGTAAAATAAAGTAATAATAATATGTATTAGTTTTGCAACTTCCTTCTAGACATACTTTTTGCTTTTGTCAAATCCTTTCGTTAAGTCTGCAATTATCTGCATACAAAACCCACCGAGAATTCGATCTCTATACGGTGCAATGACAGGATCGTCGAGAACACAATTTGGATCCCCATTATCCATCGCGATATACATTTTGGCAACAACAACGGGGCACGCGAAAAAATAAAAGTTGAGTTCTCCGCGAGTACGGAGATCACTCAAAGCCAAAATCGTGATAGGCATGTAATTAATCATGAGCGGAATTGACATCTATCCACTAAGTCGTCGGATATGTTGCGGAGCATGGCCTCCCATGACGCAGGCTATTACAGGCCTACCCGGGGCAGGTAGCGTAATTCGATGCCCCAGTGCAGTGCATAATGCAACTTATAATGATAAACAACCAAGTCCTTCCAATATACCAAATACCGGGCTCACTTTCATAAGCGGAATGTATAAAATATAATAATAAACATAACATGCCTATGAAATAAAGTCAATAAACAGAGTGATGATAATAATAAATAACGAATGTACTTTTATTAGGAGCTTCAGATTGCAAACTTGCAAATTACATTTGTTTTGGCAATTCTATAGTGCTTTATTATGTTGTTAAGTTGACAGCACCAACAAAAGCCAATATCTATCATGTCAAGGTAAATATCTCATTCTAGTTCCAAAAGAATTTTTACTCGTATAACAATGGCACAAGACTTGTGCCGCACAAGTATTTCAATTTATTCAACAACTGAACAGAATGTTACAATTGCTTGTAAAAAATTGTGAGATTGTGCCTTATGCTAAAATATGGAGATCTAGACTATATCTATATCAACAAATNTGTGAAGTCAACTTCGCAGTAGTGGCTTTTCAGATGCGATAATATTTAACACGCGAGTAAAGCGTCATCGTTTTACAAACACTTTATACAGAATTGTGTCCCATTAAAGATACTTCATTAACTGCATCTAAGTAAAATAAAGTAATAATAATATGTATTAGTTTTGCAACTTCCTTCTAGACATACTTTTTGCTTTTGTCAAATCCTTTCGTTAAGTCTGCAATTATCTGCATACAAAACCCACCGAGAATTCGATCTCTATACGGTGCAATGACAGGATCGTCGAGAACACAATTTGGATCCCCATTATCCATCGCGATATACATTTTGGCAACAACAACGGGGCACGCGAAAAAATAAAAGTTGAGTTCTCCGCGAGTACGGAGATCACTCAAAGCCAAAATCGTGATAGGCATGTAATTAATCATGAGCGGAATTGACATCTATCCACTAAGTCGTCGGATATGTTGCGGAGCATGGCCTCCCATGACGCAGGCTATTACAGGCCTACCCGGGGCAGGTAGCGTAATTCGATGCCCCAGTGCAGTGCATAATGCAACTTATAATGATAAACAACCAAGTCCTTCCAATATACCAAATACCGGGCTCACTTTCATAAACGGAATGTATAAAATGGTATATAAACATAACATGCCTATGAAATAAAGTCAATAAACAGAGTGATGATAATAATAAATAACGAATGTACTTTTATTAGGAGCTTCAGATTGCAAACTTGCAAATTACATTTGTTTTGGCAATTCTATAGTGCTTTATTATGTTGTTAAGTTGACAGCACCAACAAAAGCCAATATCTATCATGTCAAGGTAAATATCTCATTCTAGTTCCAAAAGAATTTTTACTCGTATAACAATGGCACAAGACTTATGCCGCACAAGTATTTCAATTTATTCAACAACTGAACAGAATGTTACAATTGCTTGTAAAAAGTTGCGAGATTGTGCCTTATTTTAAAATATGGTGATCTAGACTATCTATATTAACAAATTTTTTTAAGTTTGAAATTATTCTTTATAAATCACAATGTATCTACTCAAACTTTACCTTATCATTGCGGTTTTGTGGAAAAAATATCATATATAACAAGATTAGCATTTTTTATATAATGTATATTATACACTGCGATTCGAAAAACGCTGACAGACTTCTATGGTATGTAATACATGAATAATTAAGACGACAAATCTTAATAAACATAGGTTCGCAAATGTCTTCTTAACGAGATACAGGGCGTCAAAGTTTCTGTAAAATTAAACATTGTCTGCATTAATTCCAAAATGCCTGAACATTTCTATTTCAAATTTGCCATATGTAGTAAGCACCTTAAGACCAATGCTTGATGTTCTGCTCAAAATTTTATAAGCAGTCGTAGACACGGGGTCAACGTGACCCTTTTTTTTTAAATATTTTCCATGCCACTGCTATTTTGTCAAACGGGCTATTTTCGTGTAAAGTGTTCAATTGTCTATCGAATTGGTCTCTTGCAGAATTGGATAAGAAAAATACGTTTGTAGACAATTTTTGAATCCAATTTTATTTTCATTCATTTTAGTTTCGCTATTTTCAATAACAGTGTGAATTACGAATTTGTATAGAATTTGATAACAGATTTGTTATGAGCTAGCGAATTTTGATTCCTGTGATGCAGTTAGACGCTACAGAGAAATGTTTCCTGCACGAAGAACCAAATCGGCAAATGTTTGATAATATCGATAGAAGATTAAGAGAAACGGGTAAATTAAAAGCAACAAAAATTAATTCTGGACGACGGCGTTATGATAGAACTCCGGAATCTGAGGAAGCATCGTTCACGAGACAAGGAATAATTAACTTCCACAATAATCATTTATGGAACGACAAAAATCCTCACTCTGATATTTTACATTATTTCCAGTTATACAATTTTTATCATTACGCTTTCACCCTTAAATTTGTTGTATATTGTTTACGTTATTTCATTCTGACAAAATTAGTTGAAACCTAAATTACTCAAAAACTGTAGTTTTAATCAAAATTTTGCAAGAGTCCAATTCGATAGACAATTCAACACTTTACGTGAAAATAGTGCCCGTTTGACAAAATTTTCAGTGGCGTAGAAAATATTTTTAAAAAAGTGTCACGTTGACCCCGTCTCTACGACACTGCTGCTCATAAAATTTTGAGCAGTACATCAAACATTGATCTTAAGGTGCTAATTACGCATAGCAAATTTGAAATAAAAATGTTCAGGCATTTTGAAATTATTGCAGACAATGTTTAATTTTACAGAAACTTTGACGCCCTGTACCTCGTTGAGGAGGCATTTGCGACCCTATGTTTATTAAGACTTTTCGTCTTATTTTTTCATGTATAAACTACCCTAGAAGTCTGTCAGCTGTTTTTTAAATCACCCTGTATAGTAGCCTATAGTATTGTAGGAGGAGCTTATATGGTCAGGGTTAAGTTGACGTAATTTATACAAACTTTTGTTGTTAATCAAACTGTCCATTTTGTATTGCTGCATAAGTAGCAGAAAATCGAATTTCTGAAAGTATTTTAAATTTTCTTGAATTTTGTATGTTACTGGGAAGGTAAATTATTGAATAGAAGGTATAAGATCCATAGAATATGTCAATTCTGGAGCACAATAAGGCTCAAATTTGAACCTGATTCTATTATATTCATAAACTACAAACGACGTTGCAATATACGTCTCCAAATTTAATTTTTACAAATGATCTTAAAGTATTTAGTAATGTAGCTTCACACGAAATTCGTCCACTTCCACAGTAGGAATATTGAATTATTTAGTTAAATCGTCCAAAATTAAATATATTAAAACACAAAGCTATTCACTTTTTTGAGAATAAGACTGTATTAAAGAATGACGACGAATTAATATTATTCCTCTTGTGCATTGCAAGGAAACTAAAGATTTAATAATTCAGTCTGACCACAGAATGTATTTCTTATATTGTATTAAACATATGGGTCGATGAAGTGTAAGCAACATGTTTTATTAGCTATATATAATTGCAAAAAAAATAAAAATGTGGACTCTTAAAATTCATGTTATTTACTATTTACCTGGGCCTCAGAAAATTCTCCTTTAGATAAGTTTCTAATACCTAAATTAAAAGGTAGAATACACAATACTTTTACAGTCAACATTCTAAGAAACAACTACATGTATTATTAGAAAAGCTACTGGAAATAAGTAACTTTAATATTAAAAAAAATATATTGTTATTAATTTTGGAAAATCATGTTTGCCATGCGTTAGCATAATTATTCATTTACTATATTTAGATGATTGACATTTGACAAAAATATTTATTTTTGTGAGTCACAACTAGAAATGTTCTATTTTCTTAGGATAATTATATAAATCCTATAATTAACCGTATGGTGATGTTTCTTTTTCGAAGTAATTTGTATCTGTCACTGTCTGAACGTTATGAGTACTGTTTAAAAATCATTATTTAAGGTCACTGTAAAACTTAAAGCGCTTTTTTAACGTTGACATTATCGTCTGCTGCTATTACTAAATGTAGAATTAATTTCATTTTTCTACATCGAACTTGGCATATTAATCATTCCAATATCGTCATGACGATTTAAGTGTCAGAAGTTGAGAGGCAACGAAAGCATAAAACAATTTTTTTTGGTCTGAAATCTCGACAATTACATGCTATGGAGAAGTGAACGAAGCCTAGTTGGATTTGTCTCAAGGAAGATTGAATTGATCGTTCTGATGCTCGAATTTATTTACATCATTGCTGAGAAAATTAGAATGGATAATCATTGCTTTAATACTTTCAATTTTATGATTATTTTTTGACAAAATAAAAGTTATTAGTTTGTACAGCAATGATGAAAGCAGTCGCTCACTTCGTGGAGTGACTGGCATCTCCAGACTTGGACCAGTCCACCTACCCAACAAGTAAATCATAATAATATACTGTGGAAAACTGCAGCGAGTCAAATGGCCGTCCTACGCCGTAGACTATTTAACACGTCGTGCTTCGTAGGAAGAGTGTTTAGAGTATACCAGACGGTCACTTATCTTGTTCGCATTTTATTGAACAATACCCCAGTCGGATTAGATTATAAAACCTGAAAACTTGAAAAAATTATTAGTAGACATTTTATTGCACTTTATAATGGGGGAAGTTATGTAGAATGATAATATCAAAAAAGTAACTTAAAAGAAGTGACGCAGAAATTGGCAAATCGCAAATAAGTGGCAAATTTATATTTTGTTTTTCAGTTTTTTTACTGCCCACGAAAATCTAGATGACCTATCGGAAAATTAGTAATTTTTCGTTATAGGCAATTAAATTACCTACAATTTAAGGTATCTAAAGTCATATTTCACCAATAGGTTAACTGTAAAACAAAGTTTGAGCGCGGAAAAATCAGTTTTCCAGAATTGCGCATTGTTATTGCAAAAAGCAATGGATGTTGATGAAATTTATGGAAAAGACGCACAATCCCAATAACCAACATGTGTGCCAAACGCCGATTCAATTGACCGTGAAATTGTTGCTCCAGTTATTTTATAATTAATTTCGTTTGCTTTTTTACAACTAATTGTTTAATTACTAAACGTTAATTTTAAGAAGTTAATATCGTAAATTTAGGTTCTAATTAATCCAAAGAAACTTATCGAAAAAGAAAAATTTCAAGAATTATGTTGCCCTTTACAACTAATAATGTAGAACGTGCAAAACAGCGTTATAAACAAATATGGTCCAAGGGTGAGGCCAAAGCCGCTCGGGAATTCGCTCTTTTTTCATTAAATAGAGCTTATTTTTATGGCAATCTAACAAAAAGAGAAATCACTACGCCTCTTTGTTCCCAAGATAACTATTTCTTTATAACGTTTGTTGTTAATTAATTACACAGGTCATCATTTGATCTAGAGATAATCGTCAGAAGTGACTATGATATATAGGGGTTTTTTGGGTCGCTGGGCACGAGTCCGAGGTCAGTTAAACTCCATCGCATCAGGCTCAAAGTGACTTGAAGGTCAAATCAAGAAATGACCTCCAAATAATCTGAAAAAATTCATGCTTATGTTTTAGAGGTCACTGAACCCGAATCCGAGGTTTGTTTATCCCTACGATACACCTTAGAGGTCATTCAAGGTCATTTCAAGGTCATTCATGAAGTATTTGGGAAAGAAATGTTAAAATCAGTCTGAAAAATCGGAAAAAATGCGTCTGAATGTTTTTGGGGTCACTGAACGCGAATCCAAGGTTACTTAAGCTCCATCACGTCAGGTTCAAGGTGATTTGAAGGTTAAACTTAGATAAAGTTGTGTAAAAAAATTTAAAAAGTGTATGGAAGTGTTTTCGGGGTCACTGGTTGATCTGGAGGTTATTAAAGGTCTTAAAAGAGTTTCCATCTGTATACGTATAACCATCTACACGTTTGCATGGAGATATAGTCTCTTTTTCTGATGGTTTACTTTCATTCTACTATTCTGAAAGTTGGCATATGACTATCCAATACGTTGAAACGGTCAAAATGAATCGCAAGGGATTTACTTGACTCAAAATTTAATTAGAAACCTCAGGTTGTTGCATTAGCAAAAGAAGTCAAGCACGCATTATATCAATAAGTCATAAATCCTTTTAGCATTTTATATCTTTTCAGTTACGCAAGTGGCTTGTGTTAGCCCTGATCCTTCCTCATTTTGATTACTGCTCAGTCTTTTACCTAAATATGACAGACGAAAAATAATAATAAAAGTAAAAACAAACCTAAAACGCGTCACTGGTTTTAGGAGGGATGCAAACAACGAAACATACGAAAATCAGTATTTTGTCTGGTCTCACGTAAACTAGCATGATCGAGATCATGATCAGATAATATAGGAGATGCCTTGAAATCACAGAAAATAGAAGATAACTTCAAAAGATCTCTTTTTGAACACTCATTCAATATAGACTCGCACAAGCATCTTCCACTTTTCTTTTACGTCACCTTATTGATCTCTACTTGTAGATTTTATTTATTAATTTTTACTTTGAACGTCCTCTGAATGACCACGATAAAATAGGTAAGTTCTTGTAGACGAAAATAACAGCGAATTCGAACTTAGTCAATCCAACATCACTTTCCTTTATCTTTTCCGAATTTTTACAGAACTTTTTCTCGATTTGACCTTCAAATCACCTTGAATTTGACGTGATGGAGCTTAAATAACCTTGGATTCGCGTTCAGTGACCTCAAAAACATTCAGGCGAATTTTTTCAGATTTTTCAGACTGATTTTAACTTTTCTATCCAAAATACTTCATGAATGACCTTGAAATAACCTTGAATGACCTCTAGGGTGTATCGCAGGGGTAAACAAACCTCGGATTCGGGTTCAGTGACCTCTAAAACATAAGCATGAATTTTTTCAGATTTTTTGGAGTTTTTACAACAAAAAGTAATTTGAGTTTCAAACTAACTCTATTCTATAGAAAATCTGCGATAGAACGAAGGAAACTCTACTATTTATGCATTAATTCATATTTAGACAAACTGTGTAATAAAATCTATAAAAATGTATTGCCGACTGCCTATTTACTATAAAGCCCTCTTAATTTAACTATCTTGTAATTCTTAAGTTAACAAAGATGCATAAAATTAAATTAGTTCATTATCCATTGCACAATTTTAGGTAGAACAGAGTATATGAATTCTATTTGCTGGTATTTAGACTGCAGAAAATGACACAGCATATAGATATAACATAGGTAAGTTTAAATTTGTTATAAATATTAATTATTGTAGAATAGTCATAAATACTACATTTGACAACGTTATTTGGCGGCAGGAACTCCAAACATGAAAATTGCCTCGAACATATTTTTCCCGTTCCAATTTACATATTGTTTTACTAATGTTTAAATTTTCATGGGTAGATATGCCATTTAGTAATATATAAACGAAATATCGTCAGCACGAAACTTTCCAATTCCACATCATACATTTATATATGTATCCTGCATTTTCCATATTTGAAATACATGTTGCACCTGTAACAGTTTGTATTTATTATTTACAATTCCCAACAGTTAGGTACTGTAAAATAATTCAACGCTGTCCCTAGGATAGCATTTAGCTCATTATTATGCTAAAATAACCGGTTTGGACTTAATTACAAAATTTATAACGTTTCCCATTAATCTCAATATAAATTAAGCAAAATTATTGTTTATATGTTGAAATATCTGCGTTAGAGGTAATTCACAGCATTTATTTCAGGTAATTTAATAATTCATCGTTGAGTGTCTTCAAAATTTAGGAAATTGTTAACAGTTTGTATACCTAGTTAACATTCCCAAATTTTGGTGATATTATGAGGATGAAAGAAATGTAAACTACTACGCTTTGAAGATACTAGGTATTAAGAAGTTATAATAAACTGAAAAAAATCTGATAGCGTTTTACATCTTATACCATTAACTTTTCTATTTTTGTTTTATTTTAAAGTATTCAGTTAGATATTCAGAAGTTAATTCAGGCCCAAAGTTTTCCTAAAATTCCCATCAGACGCATGTCTGTTCTTTGACGCCAATGCACTATGCATATTGTAGTAGTAGTATGCCAAAGAAATTACTTCGTTGGTTAGTAATGAATAATTGTCTAAAATGAAAAATGATCTATCTATACATTGTTAATGAAAAATACATACCTGAGGAATTTAAATAATTAGATAATGTAAACATTTAAAGGCATTTTCTTTTTTTGTTTCTAATATCATTTCCCCTGACAAAAGTGACCTCAAGTAATGAACCATGATAGATGAGCTAACCTATGTCAGCGTTTTAAGTTTACTTTTTCGTCAGACTTTTTTCTTAAGAACAGAATTATGTCCGAATATTAATAAATACATATCAATTCAGTTTATTGTAAGGATACAAATATTATTTAATAAGTTAATATAATTATATCTGTAATTTTCGTGCGGCTGAAGCAGTTTAAGTCGAAAATCTTAGTTTATTTACCAATAAATAGAAAAAAGAACAAAATTGACACTAATTTATACTACTTATACTAGAAAGTAAAATTATAAATCATTCTATAAAATATTTCACAGGTGCACACACAAAAAAAAGTCTAAACCCAAGAGACCCAAATGACCTGCCGATGAATTTCGGAGAAAAGTAAAATTTTTGGGTGAAACCGCACAAATATGGGTCAAAATCAAAAATCTCACAATGACTCGTTGGTCAAAACTGATTTTTTCCTAAATTTTGTTCAAGTATATCATAGTATTATGAGGCGCTGAATACGATGGCATTATAAAATTTACCCATGACCTTTAGGTATATTTCTCAGAAAATTCACTAATTGGCTGTAAACTGTCCCTGATATGGGTCAAAACTGATGTTTTCCCAAATTTCGTTCAAATCGTTTTATCGTTCATTTCGTTTATCCATGACCTCGATATTTCTCAGAAAATCCACTATTTGGGTGAAAATTGACTAAAATACCTACAACGAATATGATATATTTGGACAATTAGGAAAAAACAGTTTTGACCTATATCAGGGACAGTTTTCACCTAAAAATTTCACTCTTCTCCGAAATTCATCGGCAAATCAGAAACGACTACAGCATCATGTTCAGGGAATCGAATTCTTTCGGAAATGATATGTGGGTATCCTGGTTTCGGTAGTGTTATGTTGATGAAAACAAAATATGGGACAAAAATGTTCGGAATCGTTTATTAGACAAAAATTATTGCTGTTGATGAATTAAATACGTAAAATAAAACTTTGGCTTTTATTTCTGGAACACCCTGTATAAAATATAAGATAAGAAATTAAGGACTGGGCAGTTTTATTCCCATAGATAGTCCTCTCCAAAGCAGGTTTTATTTTTTAGACAAATTGAGATTATTAGGTATCTAGGTATTTGAAAAAAAAAATCGGTAGATGTACCAATTTTAATAGGTTTTGAATTGACTAAAATCTGAAATAAGTAGGTATTTTATGTCGTCCTATAACGAATCTTGTTTTGCTCAAATAAATAGTAATTATGCTAAAATCTATTCAAAGATTGCCTTCGTTATTTAAACATGTGACAGAATACCTCAAATGATTAGATGTAGACTAAAAATCCTGAAAATCAGTTTACAACAAAACTTATGTGAAGAGTAAGTAATTAAAATAGTTTCTTTCCTTTTAGAAACTAATCCGAAACATTAAAGTATTAAATTAAGTAAAAAACCTCCTACTATGTAGATGTAAAAGATCGTTCACTTAGTTATTAGAACAAAATGAGTCTCAAATTAGCTCATTTACCTATTTCTGGATGTACCTTCACGAAACTACTGACTTTTCTTTCTGACATCTGTCAAAAACTTCGCAAGCCTGCAAAGTTTTAATAGTGTTGGTGAAACATTTATAACTTTAAGATGAGCAGAAATTTTGAACGTACTGAAAAATATATAAAACTCTGATCCGAGAAACAGTACTTTTTGTGTGACGAACTAATATATTTTTCAAAGCTATAAAAGAATTTGACTGTTTTGTGAAGGAGAAGATTGTAGTGATCAATACTGATACATTTTATGTTTGTGTTATAGTCTCTCTCATGTAGCGTTTAAAAACTTTGTGTATAGTTAGTTAATAGCGCACAACAAGGTACACAGCTTTAATTCAGTATTATGCGGTAAAATGATCCCACCTAGTTGCCGCTCTGTTAACTGATATCGGTGCAACGATTTTATCACGTATTATTACTCAATTACAATCAATAGATTGCCCGTGCATTGGTTATAACTCAGCGTCAATTTTCCCACAACGCACAACAATTTGTACTGTTTATGAATAGTGCTGCACTGTATTGTTATATTGCAACAACAAATATGTTTCAAATGTCCCCTTACTATCAATGCTTAAAAAAACTATACCTTTTAATTAAATCATGTTTGACAAATTAATTAGTTAACTGATGTCTTTATAATATATAAGTTTTATGAAATAAAAAATTTATGTAGTTTTGGAGATATTAAAGAATAATTATTGTTAATTATTTTCAATATAAAGATATTTCAGAGTCTTTTAGAGAAAAACACCTAATATTTTTGTTTGTCTTTTTGTTTTTATGAATGCTAATATGCAAAGGTATTTAGGCAAGTAATACAAGAAAAAAAAACAGCAATGTTAAAAAGTGTTAACATCAAAACTAAAATGATATGTCATATAACGAAATACTGCCAAAAACAGAACAACCAAAGTTTGCAGCGATTAAAACACGTTGAAATGAAATTTAAGGCCCTACTCCTAAAAAAATTAAAATGTTTGTCCCAGTCATAACTATTAATGGGGTTGAGGTCGTGATATAATCCGAAAATATATCAGAGCTTTTGTCTTTATCGTAAGTTTTAATACTTATCTGGAGGTCACATCTTGCTAGTAAACCTGTCATAGGAGAATATTTATTTGTAGGGACACATGTATTACAGATTTTGTTACAAGAAGATGGTAGATTCAGGGTTGACACAGACACCCCTTAAGAAGATGTCTATATTATTATTAAAATATCAGATACTTGAGAACTTCAAAAATTTTTATATTTATTAAAAACTAAACTACTTAATGTTATTATAATTTTAATTATTTCGCAATCGGTCTGTTGAAATTAACAAACGTAATTTATAATTCTTCTTAGACTTGATCTCCAATATGGAGGTAATTTTTTTTAATGTATGTACTCCATAGAACAAAATTCGTTTAAAAAATACATTTATTACAAAGAATGATGTACAGATTAAATAACGAAAAGAATATATGTAAAACTGGAATAATGTCACCGATTTTCAATTCGGGTTCGTAAGTAAACATTTTATAACTATTGCACCTGAAAACCATAAACTTATAACACATGAAAATGAACATACACACAAGCTACCTTAATTAACATCTAACAATGTAACAATTAGGTAATTAAATAATAAGAGTAATTAGTAAAAAATATATAACAGCGTTAAGTGGAATATAAAATAAGGAAAAAACAAATAATTATAGATTTAACACATAAAAAGTTATTGTTGCGTTCATCTACATAATTTTAAAAATATGACATTTTTTTAAGAACATTATTCATTTATTAGGAATTCGGAATTCAGAATATAGTTATAGTGGCATAAAGTCAATGTTGGAATTAAATAAGTTGTGTACGAATAATATGCTGCTTCTAATTCGTCTTAACTTTAATGAAATCTAGAAATGAATCATAACTCAAATGGAGATACTAACTTATACTCATTATACAAATATTTAGGGCACTAAAAACATTTTCTTAATAAAAATTTTCTTTTCATATTTGTACCCCAGATTAAAAGTATGTTAAGTTCATCTTAACATTAAGAAATATTATAAGAAATCAGTAATGTAACGATAGAAAATATATATGTGTACCTAATATAATTTATCAAAGAGTAACAAATACACGGTGGCGACCGCTGGGCGCAGGGGTGGTCCGATCGGACTGATTTTGGAATCGTTGTGTAGGGCCTTTCTGGGTTGAATAAAAATTATTCGGGAATAGCAATTGGGGTGAAATTTTACTTTTAGGCTATTCTTATAGTAGTCGATGTTTAAAAGCGTCATAAGTAAACTTAGTGTAAAAACTAAGTTTTCCGAGGCACATAAGGGCAAGGGTTGTATTTCTGTCTAGGGGTGGCAAGTTAATATAAGTTTTTGAAAAGCAAAGAAAGGGAAAATTTGTAACAATACCTTGGTAGAATGCTGCTGTAGCGTCTTAAGCGGGTTTTAGAGTTGTTTTGTGATTCTGAGGAAGGTGGTGGAAATATATATAGAGAGATATATTTTATTTACAAGCCGTTTCTTTTATTTTTTTTTCAAAATATATGCCACAGCGTGTGCATAAATACGTAATTAAAGTCATTCATTCCAAAGAAAAAGTGATTTATCTATTTTATTCATGATAATTAGGTATTCATAAATTTTCGAGATGTCAGACGTTTTCTTGATCGTAATTTTGTAAGTCTTTTTGTAACATAAAAATGCAATATAATTCAGATGACCTAATACAAAATAGTTATTTATGTACCAAGGGAGATACAGAGTTGATTATACCCGGATCTCCGGTGGTGCATACAACGTTTTATTTTTTACTTAGACATCTGATTTTATATTTATTTTAAATTTAATAATTAAATAATGAGAATGAAAACAGTTTTCAATATATAAACGATGTGTCTAAGACGTATCTATGACAACTGCAACTTTGTTGATTTTGATAATTTGGTGTTTGAATCTGAGACATATTGAAAAGGCAGAATGGATAATATTCCAACAATAGTTGCTACTAGATAAGAAATCTAAATGATAAAGAATATGATAAAGAATATAAGACTTGGACAAGTCAGTGACAGCTGTTAGTGAAACTGTATTATTAATGGGATATTTCCAAGAACTGGTGTGTAGATATTATTTTTTATCAATTCAAAGAAATATTTATAATTTTTGATAATTTATATTTTTTATATATTTTTTTGTCCAGAATCAGAAGTATTCAACGTTTAAGACTACACTATTAGTGCGCAGAAAAGTAAATGTAGGAGATTTTAATCAATATTATTGCTTGGCTTATTTGAAGCAAATATCAAAAGGCTATATTCCAGAAAAATGTAAAATATTGACAAGAGAGGATATTTATTAGAGAAGCATCAAATCATACATATCGTTTGGAAAAGGTAATAGTATAGGAAATAATTGGCTATATAGCTATATGGTATGTGCTTAATAGGTTTTTATTATTGTAGGTTGTTCTAGTAATGGGTGTTTTTGGAGGACTAAGAAGAGATGAGTTTGTAAAGCTCTCGATAGATGGTATAGATGACAAATGAATCGTTGTAGTAAAAATTAACGATACAAAAACTGGAATACCTACCAAAATCCTTACTATTATGAAAGAAAATGAAATGCACGCTCTCCACTTGTATTGACAGTATATATCTTTGAGACCAAAAGAAATTATAGAACGGCGTTTTTTTCTGACATATCGGAATGGTCGATGTACTGCGCAAGCAGGGAGCAAAAGTACCTTCGGTAGCATACCCTCCAGAATTGCAAAATATCTCGGCTACGCAGATGACAAAATGTAAACAGGTCATTGTTTGCGTCATACATCGGCAACTCTTCTCGTAGATGCAGGTGCAGATATGATAAAATTAAAAAAACATGGAAAATGGAAGAGTGATACTGTAGTATCAGGATATGTAAAATATAGCATAACGTTCAAGTACAAAATATCTCGTTCAAAAGCAGGTGTCGAAAGAACTAGCGATGATAATTTTTCTGAATTGATTCTGAGGGAAAATGAACAACATTTATTCGATGGCAAAGAAAATTTAGGTAGTTCTTCTGGTATTACTGTTAAAGGTTCCTTCTCAAATTGTACTTTCGTTTTCAAAGACGGTTGTAAATGATTCTTGTTATTAATTTAAAGCAAATTATTGGTATATATCAAATACTAATGTTAATAAACTTTGTACTTTCATTTGTCTGCTTCATTTATACAAGGCACATTGACTGTTCTACCCTTGCGGACAAGAAAGGTACAAAGTAGGGTCAAAATGCGGGCGATATTATTTAGGTCCGCTTATTTCGCCCTATAGTGATAAGACGTTGTTTTCCTATTCCGTTTCCTAGTAATAAACAAGCTATATCGCCTAAGTGAAAAATAAAAATTTCTTAAATTCACTACAACATGCAAACATTTATTGAAATTGTCTACTGTTCTTGTCTGTAATAGCTTGGGCATTTTGGGTAAAAACTTATACGAAATACAGCCACGATACATTAATTAAAATATTTCTGCATTTTATGGATTTTTCTTTTCTTTTCTTGAGAAAAACATGGTTATTAAACGTATTTCATTATTTTAAAGGACATAGCTTTAAAGAGCTTTAAATGACTTGTTAATACGGACTATTTCCCATTATTAAAAAATTAATAGCATTCTAGGAAACTTCCTCGGTTAACAATATTTCAGCCCAAGTTTAACGCGGTGAAACGGTACGTTAAATAATTATGTGTAATAAACTAAGAGGTACAGTTCCTCAGTTCCTCAACAACTTCTTTGCTTTGTGCACCAAGTTAAACGACCTCAAGATGAGTTGACTCTGCTACTTGCACGACTAGAAAAATCGTGTTCAAGAACTCGAGGGATTAGTTTTATATTACGTGGGCACCGCAATGTATTAAATATCTGTAATACGACGACTGCATGGAGGATCCGCTTTATTCTACTTTTGTTTTAATTTCGTGGTAAATTATCGTGTGACCGGGTTGCCACCCAAATTTGCTCGGTAATGAGGTGGAGCTACCGTATACGAATTATTATACTTCTTCACGTTCCTACTTTTTGTATAACAAGTAATTCTAAACTATATATAGTTTTTAGTAGAAATGAATTTCTGTAAATCATAAAACAAAAGTTTATAAATAGGTATACACGACTAACAACATCGATTTTAATTTTTCTAATAATTCATAATAAAATTGTAATCTAAATATTTTCGTATGTGTTCCAAAGTGAAAATGTTGATGAAGTAAAAAATCAACTACTATTCACTAAGAAAAATTTATTGATATTAAAAGTGTGTCTATAAATAACACAGGTCAACAAGGGTCAAGAAGCAGACACACAAATATGCATTCCCGAGGGATTTTGGTGCGCTGAATCGGAATCTGGCCGCAGAATTGCTCTATCACATCAGGTTTTTGAGATATCCTAACCTACAAGTGCAAAAAACACTGTTTTTCGTCATATTTGAAGTTATGTAGTAATGCCATCTATTCCTTTCCAAAAAATACATATAGTTTAAAAGTACAAGGCTCCCCCTTTGGAATGCCGTTGAGTTTGCTCAAATATCTTTTTTTTTTGAGACATCACATGTTGAAATTTCTAAGTTTATCAGTTTTTTAATATGCGAAAATCTACTAAGGATCAGGAAGGTCAAAGGATAACAAACTCCAAATCCACAAACCCACAAACCCCAAACCCACAATCCGTAAACCCGCAAACCCCAATCTCACAAAACCTGAACCTACAAACTCCAAGCTTACAAACCCCAGCATACGTTAAAGGACGCGCCGTGCGCTCCAATCAGGAAAAGGTGGGTGTGGCGTTTAAACCGCCAATTTTAAATGACAATATTGCCAAGGCGCGAAAACCGAAGTACCTGTTTTCTTAACCCTTAACCTTACTTCTATGTTTTGGCAATTTCAATCAGCATACACTTACAGTTACATAAATGTAATTTGTTTAATTAATTACTTACCTATAGACGAATCATAAATTCATTATGAATTATTACATTATATAAATTATATCAGGTAGTGATGTATACGTATACGCATATGTTGATTTTGCGATTTGACTATTCTAATATGAATATTTTCAGATAATTAATTATTAATCCATAATATAATATAAAATAACTCATAAATATGACTAACACAAAACATTAAAAAAATAAAATTTATTGGAAAACTTATTTTTTTTGATAATACAAAATTATTTTCACACTGAATTTTTTTTTAATATTAGATATAAAAAAAATACTTTCAACTAAAACAAAATTAAATAAAAATCTTGTCGGATCGGAAACTGTGTGAATCGCCACTATTTAAAGCCATGTATTTTTGCTGCACTCCAATTCCAACTCTGACATTTGGATCGGTGTGTGAAACCTCGCCTCACTTCATTTTCTATTTTACTTTGAATAGTTGTAAAACGATGTTTTACTACTTCCTTGTATACATAGGTCATCACAAAGCAATCGCTAGTCTCAACAGCAGCCGGGTCATTTGCCAGGAAATATAAAAGTATAGGAAACAAACATTAAAATTACTGATCTGCAGATAAACAAACAAATATATAACTCACCGGGGATTATGCTCCCCCTAGTCTTGGTTTTTTTGTCCATCAGTGTCCATTTCTATCAACAAATATTATGAGATCTTCAACAACTAGTTAGTGTCAGCTGAAATAAGTTGTGGCTTCCCGGACGCCAAACTAGAATTTAGATATACGTATATTTTTTACATAACGTGATATGCAACAGTTACCGTACTTGTAAAATTTCTACATACTTTACTTTTTATTTGGATAATACAATTGTTTCTCGATTTTTCTTTTTCTACATACATCTGTTTTTTGCTGAAACCTATCTTTAATTTTATTAAACTCCATCATAAATTTATCAAATGATTCTTCATCCAAAGATTTACCAAATCTACAAATCGCATCCAAAGCAATCTAAAAATTTAAACTTATAATGAGGTGGTTATGTAACTAAATACTTTACATAGATACCTCACGTCTATTTTCAAAATTTATTGGTTTATTAGAATTTTGATTCCTGCAGTTTTCATCTAGGAAATGAGTTAAATCGTCTTGATATCGGATCTGGCTTGTCGTGGGTTCATCAATATATAACACATTACTTTCTTCGGAACACGGAGAACTGCTTGAAAGACCTAAAACAGACTCGCTTCTCTCCTCAAACAGAACTACAGCATGTATATGTTTACACATTGTACATTTTACTGCATATTCTGGGCATTCACATAGATATCTGTGTATACAAATTTTACATTGGCTACAATAAGAAGTTCTACAATCTTCATCACATATTTCATTATATGAGACTAAATAAAATTTATTACTTACCGTACATGATTGTACCTTGAATGTTCCAAATTCTGAGTATTGTACATTATCCTTCATCTGTTCGGCTTTTTTGTGTGCTTCTACGGTTATTTTGTGTTGGTAATTATTCGCATTAGGTCTTTCTGTGTTTATAATTCGCTTCCACATTTTCTCATCTACAAGTTCGTCTAACAAATCCAGTAATTTTTCAACACTAAAACGATAATTTATAGCACTTCTTTTTTAAATTTGAATTTACTCTACCGGAGATTTCTCTGCCCATTCATTTTATTATACTTCAATAACTTATTTAAACTTTCAATGGCCATATTTGTATTTATACCAGCATTTATCCTATGACAATGAGCCCACATCATGATTCTTTCTTCGCTTTGAAAATAGTAACTAGAAACAAAAAACAATTTGCTCATGTGGTTTGTGTTTTTAGATTGTAAACAAACTTTTGCAAATATTTTAAAAATTCATTTTCTCCTTCTTCTTCCAAGTGCTTAAAATAATTTTCCTTCAGCTCCAGAAATTTTTTTGTATCAACTTCCTTTAAAATATTTCTCATTTTCTTCATCTTCATTTCTTGTCTATTTTCTGGTTTCTTTAATTTTGATCTTCCTTGGATATTCCAGTTTTTTATAATATGCCACGTGCAAAGTAATCTTCTGGGCTTTCGTTCTGTCTCCATAACCTTGGTCCAAGCATTGTAATATTTTATGTCATCGTCACTCATTATATATTCAGCCTCCACGCTTTGTCTTAATCTTGACTTCAACGCACTAAAAAAAATTTCTTGAATTACTTGATCTAATCTATTTGAAAGTAAAAATGCGACAGGAAAACCCATATTATTTTCATCTTTAACTAAAACTACTGTCAAGTCCCAATTTCTTCTATTAGTCCCATGAGTCCCATCTATACAAATTACTCGTTTGAATTCCTTTAGCTTTTTTTCCATGACACTATTCATATAACCTACAACAAAATCTTCGTCCCTCAGTCCTGGGTATCTTTCACCTAAAATGTATTTCAAAATTCTGCCACCACCAACCAACACCAGCCCACCACACAAAAGCCTTAGGCATATATTTTTACTGATTTTTTACTTACCTATTTGTTTAAATAAAAATGCATTATTTTTTCCTTGTCTATTCCACTCTTCAATTTTTAAAGCTGTCGCTATCATATCATCTGCATTTCTTCTTTTGTCAATATTGAATTTCCTAATTAAATATGCCAGATCTCCTCTTGTTATTATATTTATCCTTTGCAATTTGTCGTTTTCAATAATCCGGGAATTTGACATTATTCTTTCTTTTGTTACTCCTGCAGTTAATTGTTGGACAAGGGTATCCTGTTCAGTTTTTGATAGACGCTTACTCCTCAACTCATCTGCATGCCCCACGTGCGTTTCAACAAATTTTACTTCAACCATTCCTACAGAACAATGTATCTATTGAAAAATGTTTTTACAATGAAACAAATAAATACCATTTTGTTGGATTTTCACAACAATTCTTGAAGGGCATGTTCCTTGAATTCGTATGCTTCCTCCTAATTTCATGTTTCTTTTGTGACATGTACTGGTAAATCCTAAAAAAAATTTAAGTAATACATATTATATTGTTCGTTAGATGTCTATACAAATGGCTACCTCTAGAATCACTTCTATTACAATTGTAATATATGTCTTCATTACCATTGGGGCGTTTACATCTTCTATAACACGCATAATCCACATCTCTATTGTCTAATGCTCTCCACGCTTCTTTAAAATTCCTGAAACTCAAAACAGATTCCATTATACTTACCTTATGACGTTGTTTCAAATGTTCCATCAAATGTTCACAGCAACTGAATTTCTCTTCTTCAAGACACAATGGACACCGAATTCGTTGGAGTTTCTTCTTCTCTATCGTGACTTCATCGTGAAAGGTTCTTATGTGTCTATTTTTTGTAGATATACTGGAGAACTCCTTTTGACAAATTTTACAGACCAATTTGCAGTCTCTACAAAAGCACAACATACGAAAATAAAAAATTGAATCTTGTAGCTTTAGTTTTAGAATAAGACTTACTTGATAATTTCCATGTTGTGAGGTGCACAAGTAATAATTAATTATAGCAATAAAAATTGCTATAAATGCTTTAAATGTGTGACGACAACTGTATACTAATATTTTTTCAATAATTAACTAACTCCTTTATAATCTGTGCAAATAACAAGCAAGAACTATAAATGTATGCTGACTGAAATTGCCAAAACATACAAGTAAGGTTATGGGTTAAGAAAACAGGTACTTCGGTTTTCGCGCCTTGGGTATATTGTCATTTAAAATTGGCGGTTTAAACGCCGCACCCACCTTTTCCTGATTGGAGCGCACGGCGCGTCCTTTAACGTATGCTACAAACCCCAAGCCCACCAACTCCAAACCCATAAACCGTATGGGTATGAAGTTTCTGAATTCCAATCGACTGCTTGATGTCTAAGGGATCCTTAATAGATTTTCGCATATTAAGAAACTGAGAAACTTAAAAATTTCAACGTGTGATATCTCAACGAAAAAAAAAGAAGATATTTGAACAAACTCAACGGCACTCGAAGGAGGGAGCCTTGTACTTTTAGATTCAATGTATTAGTTTTTTGAAAAAGAATAGATGGCTTTACTACATAACCACAAATATGACGAAAAACAATGTTTTTTGCACTTTTAGGTTAGGATATCTCAAAAACCTGACGTGATAGAGCANTCAATGAAGATGCATTTTTCGAAAAATAGTTTCTAATAAAAATTATTCAAAATTAAATTTCCCACAAAATTAATCATATGAAAAATTTGGATAGTGCAGATTATGTGAAAATTAATGGTTTGGAGCCAAAATAATGGTCAATACATTTTTAAATACCCCCCAGAAAATTGGGAAAATTATTGGAAAATCTTAGGTATATAGTTTTCCGAGGTTTAAATATTTATGAGCATCAAACGTATAGTTTTATAGGTTTTCGAGAGAGTATATTACGAATTAATTATGCCCTTTTTAATATTTTGCAGAAAAATGTTTTCTTTGAAATAGTTTTTTACTTTAAATATTAAAAAATAAAAATTTATTGGAAAACATTTTTTTTGCTAATACAAAATTATTTTCACACTGAATTTTTTTTTTTAGTATTAGATATAATAAAAAAATACTTTTAACTAAAACAAAATTAAATAAAAATCTTGTCGGATCGGAGACTGTGTGAATCACGGCTATTTAAAGCCCTGTATTTTTGCTGCACTCCAATTCCAACTCTGACATTTGGATCGGTGTGTGAAACCTCGCCTCACTTCATTTTCTATTTTACTTTGAACAGTTGTAAAACGATGTTTTACTACTTCCTTGTATACACAGGTCATCACAAAGCAGTCGCTAGTCTCAACAGTAGCCGGGTCATTTACCAGGAAATATAAAAGTATATGAAACAAACATTAAAATTACTGATCTGCAGATAAACAAAGAAATATATAACTCACCGGGGATTATGCTCCCCCTAGTCTTGGTTTTTTTATCCATCAGTGTCCATTTTTATCAACAAATATTATGAGATCTTCAACAACTAGTTAGTGTCAGCTGAAATAAGTTGTGGCTTCCCGGACGCTAAACTAGAATTTAGATATACATATATTTTTTACATAACGTGATATGCAACAGTTACCGTACTTGTAAAATTTCTACATTACTTTTTATTTGGATAATACAATTGTTTTTCGATTTTTCTTTTTCTACATACATCTGTTTTTTGCTGAAACCTATCTTTAATTTTATTAAACTCCATCATAAATTTATCAAATGATTCTTCATCCAAAGATTTACCAAATCTACAAATCGCATCCAAAGCAATCTAAAAATTTAAACTTATAATAAGGTGGTTATGTAACTAAATACTTCACATAGATACCTCACGTCTATTTTCAAATTTTATTGGTTTATTAGAATTTTGATTCCTGCAGTTTTCATCTAGGAAATGAGTTAAATCGTCTTGATATCGGATCTGGCTTGTCGTGGGTTCATCAATACATAACACATTACTTTCTTCGGAACACGGAGAACTGCTTGAAAGACCTAAAACAGACTCGCTTCTCTCCTCAAACAGAACTACAGCATGTATATGTTTACACATTGTACATTTTACTGCATATTCTGGGCATTCACATAGATATCTGTGTATACAAATTTTACATTGGCTACAATAAGAAGTTCTACAATCTTCATCACATATTTCATTATATGAGACTAAATAAAATTTATTACTTACCGTACATGATTGTACCTTGAATGTTCCAAATTCTGAGTATTGTACATTATCCTTCATCTGTTCGGCTTTTTTGTGTGCTTCTACGGTTATTTTGTGTTGGTAATTATTCGCATTAGGTCTTTCTGTGTTTATAATTCGCTTCCACATTTTCTCATCTACAAGTTCATCTAACAAATCCAGTAATTTTTCAACACTAAAACGATAATTTATAGCACTTCTTTTTTAAATTTGAATTTACTCTACCGGAGATTTCTCTGCCCATTCATTTTATTATACTTCAATAACTTATTTAAACTTTCAATGGCCATATTCGTATTTATACCAGCATTTATCCTATGACAATGAGCCCACATCATGATTCTTTCTTCGCTTTGAAAATAGTAACTAGAAACAAAAAACAATTTGCTCATGTGGTTTGTGTTTTTAGATTGTAAACAAACTTTTGCAAATATTTTAAAAATTCATTTTCTCCTTCTTCTTCCAAGTGCTTAAAATAATTTTGCTTCAACTCCAGAAATTTTTTTATATCAACTTCCTTTAAAATATTTCTCATTTTCATCTTCATTTCTTGTCTATTTTCGGGTTTCTTTAATTTTGATCTTCCTTGGATATTCCAGTTTTTTATAATATGCCACGTGCAAAGTAATCTTCTGGGCTTTCGTTCTGTCTCCATAACCTTGGTCCAAGCATTGTAATATTTTATGTCATCGTCACTCATTATATATTCAGCCTC